>NC_133591.1:14523319-14612893 GCF_964106895.1 Numenius arquata | reverse complement strand
GCCGGTCTCGGCGCTCCTGGCGGTGCTCGCCCCTGAGGGTGGAGGGACAGGACGGGTCAGTGGTGGCACCACGGGGCACACACCCCCCCCACCACCACCCCCCCCCCCCCCCGGGATGGGGAAAGGTCCTCGGCGCCCCCCCCCCCCCCTCCCAGCCGCTCACCCCGTCACCCACTTGCCCCCCACAGCCACTTGCCCCGTGTCCCCCACTTGCCCTCCCAGCCACACCCCATCACCCACTTGCCCCCCACGCCACTCACCCCATCCCCCACTTGCCCCCCCAGCCTCTCAACCCCATCCCCCACTTGCCCCCCGACCTGCTCGCCCCGTCACCCACTTGCCCCCCACAGCTACTTGCCCCCCCAGCCACTCACCCCGTCACCCACTTGCCCCCCCAGCCACTCCATCACCCACTTGCCCCCCCAGCCACTCACCCCGTCACCCACTTGCCCCGTGTCCCCCACTTGCCCCCCGACCTGCTCGCCCCGTCACCCACTTGCCCCCCACAGCCACTTGCCCCGTGTCCCCCACTTGCCCCCCCAGCCACACTCCATCACCCACTTGCCCCCCACGCCACTCACCCCATCCCCCACTTGCCCCATGTCCCCCACTTGCCCCCCCAGCCACTCACCCCGTCACCCACTTGCCCCCCAACCTGCTCACCCCGTCACCCACTTGCCCCCCCAGCCACTCACCCCGTCACCCACTTGCCCCGTGTCCCCCACTTGCCCCCCCAGCCACTCACCCCGTCACCCACTTGCCCCCCCAGCCACTCCATCACCCACTTGCCCCCCCAGCCACTCACCCCGTCACCCACTTGCCCCGTGTCCCCCACTTGCCCCCCGACCTGCTCGCCCCGTCACCCACTTGCCCCCCACAGCCACTTGCCCCATGTCCCCCACTTGCCCCCCAATGTGCTCACCCCATCTCCCATTTGCCCCCCCAGCCTCTCACCCCATCACCCACTTGCCCCCCACAGTCACTTGCCCCCCAGCCTCTCACCCCATCCCCCACTTGCCCCGTGTCCCCCACTTGCCCCCCAACATCTTCACCCTGTCACCCACTTGCCCCCCACAGCCACTTGCCCCGTGTCCCCCACTTGCCCCCAGACCTGCTCGCCCTGTCACCCACTTGCCCCCCACAGCCACTTGCCCCGTGTCCCCCACCTGCCCCCCCAGCCTCTCAACCCCATTCCCCAAACCCGCCCCGCTCCCCCAGGGAAGGTGTGGGTCCCCGGTGCCTCCGTCACCCCCTCGGGGTTTGTGTCCCCCCCTCTCTCCCCGTACGTACTTGTCCATCTTCCCCGGTCCTCCGCGCCGCCCGCCTCTGCCTCCTCCTCCCATCTGCTCCATCAGGGGTCCCGGGGGGCCCCCGGGGCCACCTCCTCCTCCTCCTCCTCGCCGGCCGCCTCCTCCGTAGCCACCGCGATCCATTCCCCGGCCTCCTCTGAATCCCCCTCTGTCTCCACCTCGGCCACCTCTGAACATGCCACCGGGTCCCCCGCGGTCCATGAGGCCACCTCCTCGCCCTCCTCTCATCCCCCCGGGGCCGCCTCTACCGCGGTCTCCTCCTGGGCGAGAGGAGAAGACCCTCAGGGGCCAGCCGTGGGGAGACGCTCCATCAGCCCCCCCCCAAAACCCGGCACATCCAGCCCCAGGAGAAGATCCTGGAGCTGTTGGGAAGCCCGAGGGCAACCAAGGCTTCTTCCTCCAGAGCCAGGAGAGACGGGGCTCGTTAAGAGGACGCTGCTTAATGAGGTGTAAGCGGTGCTTCGGGGAACCGAAGGGCTGGAGAACCCCAAGGAGGAGCCTGGGGAGCTCCAGAAGAGCCGTCCCGGGCTCCTGTTTCGCAGCCGAAGGAGGGACGAAGCCCCAGCAGCTCCTGGGGCTGGGAAGAGCCGCTCTCCCCGAGGAGCTTGCCGGGAACCGGGCGCCTCCAGCCCTCCCCCCCCCGTGAACCCACCCCACACCTACCTGGAGGGGGGAAAGGCGGGGGGAGAAACCCTTCTGGTTTGGGAGCCTTGCACTGGTTACACTCCGTTCTCCAGGCAAAGTTCTGGTTTCCGCATCCCCTGGGTGTAAAAAAACCAGTTGGCAGAGACCGGGAAGGCATTCCCGGCTGGAAAACACTCGGAAGCGCTGCTTGGTCGGCCGTCGGCAGGAGAGGAGACACCAAAGCTGGTCGGCAGGTCCACCAGCCCAGTTTACCCAGTGGCCAGCCCGCTCCCTTCAGCCCCAGCCCCCCCTCCCCGCTCCCGATGGGACGAAGGAACTTCCTCGGAAGATCCAGCAAGTTATTTTGGGAAAACCCTATTTATCCCGGGTAAAAGACGCTCTGAGGTGACAGAGGGCCGTTGTCACCAGGCGAGGTGGCGTGGGATACTCACGGGTTGGGACACTGCCAGTCCCCGGCTCGGTGCTGGACGCTCCCGCCGGAGGGGTTTCCCCTGGACCCCCGCGGTCCTCTCGAGGAGAAGCCACCCCTCTCTCCACCTCTGCCCCCCATCCGGCCCATGGGGCCACTGGGGCCACCCGGCCCCCCCGGGCCACCGGGTCCCCCCGGACCTGCAAGAAAAAGCTCCGTGAATCCTGGGGGTCGCTGCCCACAGTTGGGGGGTGGGGGGGGATAGGGTGCAGCTCGGGGGGTGCTGAGCCCTTTGGGGGGGGGCGTGTGTTACCTCCGCGGAGAGGGGGGGGCATTCCCCGCTGCTCCCGGGGGGGCATCCCGCCCCGCAGGCTGTTCATGGGGCCCTTCTTCCGCGCCAGGCTCACTTTGAGCTTGTTCCCCTGGAAATCCTTCCCTAGGAGGGACAGGAGGGACACGGCGTCACTTTGTGCCCAGGGTGTCCCATCGCCCACCCCCAGCCCCGGCACCGCGCACAGCCGCCCCACGTCGACAATCACCGGGAAAACTTCACCCAAGTGTCAAAAGAGAGCAAAAAGGCAAAATTCTGCCCGTGGGACTGAGATAAATCCTCACTACAGGAGACAGTGCATCTCCAAGGATATCTCCAGGGGATGGATGGAAAAGGAGGCCGAGGGGAGACCTTCTCGCTCTCTACAGCCACCTGGAAGGAGGGTGTAGTGACGGGATCGGTCTCTTCTCCCAAGGAACAGGTGATGGGACAAGAGGAAACGGCCTCAAGTTCATAGAACCATGGAATGGTTCGGGTTGGAGGGGTCCTTAAAGCCCACTCAGTCCCACCCCCTGCCCTGGGCAGGGACACCTCCCACCGGACCAGGTTGCTCAAAGCCCCATCCAACCTTGAACCCCTCCAGGGATGGGACATCCAGGGGAGGTTTAGGATGGATATCAGAAAAAATTTCTTCACCAAAATGGTTGCCGAACATTGGAACAGGCTGCTCAGGGAAGTGGTGGAGTCACCATCCCTGGAGGTATTTAAAAGCCAGGCAGACGTGGTGCTGAGGGACACGGGTTAGTGGTGGGTTTGGGCAGTGTTGGGTTAAGGGTTGGACTCGATGATCTCAAAGGTTTCTTCCAACCAAAGCGACTGTATGATTCTACAGCAGGTGACAGGAGCAACTAAGGACAACCACAACCCAAGCCCCACACTTCTCTGTTCTAGTTAAAACCAGGAACTTCTTGGCAAAAGCCTGGTCACCTGGAACCACCCTTAAATGACAACGATCCTCCTGGCACCGAGGAGGAAGACGCTGGCTCCGATCGGAGGAGAATTTAGTTCTGAAATGGAGAAGAAAGCGATTCCGTCCCAACTCACCCCCCACCTACTCACCATCAAACCATTCGACGGCTGTTTTGGCGGTGGACGGGTCATCGTACGACACGGTGGCGTCTCCTTTCGGTTTGCCGGTTTCTTTGTCAATGTAGAGGTTTATCATGGGCTGCCCAGTCCTCTTGTTCACCTGGCAGGACAGCAAAAACGTCACCTTGAGTCACGTCTCCCCGTAAGCTGAGTCGGAGTTTACTCTCCTTTGTTCTGCTTTGGACTTGGGCAAGGAGAAAGGGCCCCCTCTGGCTTATCATGGGTGGCACCTCCTGGCCAGAGAACCCCAGGAGGGAAGGAAGTGGCCCAGAAGAGCACTGTGCTCCTCTCACGTCCACCTGGCAGCAAAAGAACCGACCTGCTGCCTTCCCGCATCCTCCTCCATCTCCCCGCCACCCTCACCCCTCAGGATGTCACAGGTCCCACCAGCAGCAGACCCACAGAAGCACGTTTCCCCTGGTCCTGCAAGCCCTGCTGCTTCCACAAGCCTGATCGTGCTTGTTGAGGGACAAACCCTGCACAGGCTCTCTGGGAAAGCTTGAGCTACAGGTTGAGGTCACCCCACCAGCCAGGCTGCGGTCACTCCACCAGCCAGAAACCTGCCAGCTCCTGGAGATGAAGGGCTACGTGGAGACCAGGCAGGGAGGAGGTGGACAATCCCTTTCTCTCACACCCCACCAGCCGGAGGCTGACCTACACCTCACCGTGGTCCTTCTCACCTTGACCACACCGCACTGTTTGAAGAAATCTGCCAGCTCCTCCAGGGTGACATTATCATTGAGTCCCTGCACATAAACTGAACTGTTGTCCGAGTCCTCATCCGGGTCCATAGGTGGGCCTAGGAGACAATTAATGGTGTCACGGGAGGGAGAGGAAGGGCAGCGAGACAACATAAGGGAGTACTTTCCAACCCCTCATCCAGCTGCGGCTTCGCTCTCAATGAGGGCATTTATGAAGCGACCCGAAAACCCGGGTGCCAAGAGCGAGGAGGCTCCGCCGCCTCCTCTGTGGGGGCAGGACCATACTGTGTCCTCCCGCTGCACCCATCCAGCGCCAGCGGAACCCCATGGTGACACCCCTCGGAGCTAAAGGGAGACGTCCTAGATGCGAGCCTCCCGTCCATTAAGATCCATCAATCCCCCGCCTTGGCTGCGTTAACCCCCCCTTTCCGCAGCGCCGTGCCGCTCCTGGAAGCTGACACATAACTTCCAGACACGCCTGTGCAGCAGGAAGGAAAGAGCCGCGCGGCCACGGGCCAGGGGTGACACCAGAGGAGGCCACTGGACCAGCACGTACAATCTCCGGGCTAAGGCTGCCTGGAAAGGGCTTTCCACTGAACCAACCCCCCCCCGAGAAGGGTAAGCATCTCCCAAACACGCCGTTTTTCCACCAGTCCAACCGTCTGGATGAATCGGGAACCGAGAAATACACGAAACGGTCAGAAAGAGACGGCAAACGGGGGAGCATCCTCCGGAAGGACAAACCGTGGGGCTCCGTCTCAATTCCACGAGCTCGGGAGAGAGCAGTTGTCGGGAATTACCTAAATCTAGGTCCGGTCCTTCTTCCATGTGTCCTGCCGGGCGGGAGAGAATCATAAGAAGGCGTGTTAGTGAGGGCCTTGCGGGCTGCAGAACCGACACACACAACGCTATCTACTTAGAACCACCGTTCCATGGCGCTGGTTAAACTCAAAACCGACCCGCATTGCAAAAACATCAGCAATGCACCTTCTGCTTGGCGATCCGTTTGCTAGTTTTAGCAGCCTTTCAAACCGTTAAACCACTATTACACTTTTGTTGTGTTTGGTTTTTTGTTTGGGTTTTTTTTTTGTTTGTTTTTTTTTTTTTAAAATTGCTTTACCAGGCCAATCGGTTTTACGTTCATTAATTAAAAAAAAAAAAAATTACTTTACCAAAAAAAAAAAAAAAAATAAAATTTATTAAATCCAAACCATTTCTTTTCCCCAAATTACAGAAGTGGTTGCTCAAATTCTTCCACGTTACCCTGTGTCCTGTAACCGCGTACCCCTAGGCATCGCCGGCAGTACCCATTACAGTCTGGTTGCATATGTCATTTTAAACCACTTAAAACTAATAAAAAATTACACTTTGTGCTAAAAACTGACTGCAATTTTTTTTTTTTTTTTTTTTTTTTTTTTAACACTATCCATTGTAATGCTCAAAAACTTACCACCAGGCTTATTGAAGCCACCTCGCTCTCCAGCGCTGCTGGGGGGATAAACGAAGAAATGAAGGCCTTTCCCTTTACAAAGCCAGTACCGCTCTGAGCCTCACTGGGCTCACTGGGAAGAAGGGCACTGGCTAAACATCTCCAAACAATGCATCTCTCTCTCTCTCTCTCATCTCGGCACTATGCCTTTCTTCGGGGCAGCCGGCTCAAATTTCCTTTACATATAACGCAAACCTCGCTTGTCTGGTTTGAGACACCACTTTGCTGTCGGTACCCCTTCGCATCACTCGTTACGGGTATTATCAGTGCAATACTTGGCCAAAAAAAAAAAAAAAAATAATTTAAAAAAAAAAAAATTATATATATATATATATATATGTTTTTGAAGGGTTATAAATCAGGCTTTTGCTTCAGAGGAAATCGTGAGGTGGTTCGCTGGTCAACTCCCTCCCCTCTGCGTGTCCATAAAGGTGCACCCTCGGCCTCTGGCAGCAGGAGAGCGGAACGAGCCCGCGGATCCCTGACATTAACAGTTGGGAACAGGTAGGAGACAACCACACGCGATACCTACAACACAGTTCAGATTGACATTGCCGCTAAAAAAAAAAATAAAAAAAAAATAAAAAAAAAATAATAATTATAATAAAACCTCGGTATAAAAGCCATACATTCAGGTCGCTACTGAATTGAACAGGTCTCTGCGGAGGGAGAACTTACAGAATATACAGCGGGGGCTCGAAGGCCTGGGGTGCAGCTTTGTGGACACAGAGAACGGCAGATTGTGGCACGTGCCGGTGGCTACCGACGGCCGCGGCCGTGGCTGGGGCCGAAGCCTTCAGCTCAGAAAGCGCTGCTTAATTCGCCACCCGAAAAAAAAAAGGGACGATTTTGAGGTTTCTCGCTCTTTTTTGGCGAGATCAAAAAGGGGTTTGGAAGGCGAGGGGCAGAGGAGGGAGAGCACCGCTTATTTTCTAGCGAGTATTGCACTTCTAATACTGGGGGAAAAAAAAGAAGTCGTCAATACACAGTTTCAAGCTGTTGCATGCAGCTTCGCCTCCTTTTCTTAAAGTACACACCATTTAACGTCTCTCTTTTTTAAACATATACGTTTACACTTTTTTTTTTTTTTTTTTTTTTTAACGTTACACAATACTAAAGTATTATACCTCCTCTGGTTTTATTACCAAACAACAAGTATGCAGTTACCAAAGTTACAGAAGGATTCCATTTATACAATGAATACATTTGGTATAAAAATATTCTATGTATATTTTTCCTCTCCATATGGACACCGTGTCTAGTCCCACTTTTCATTATGCTGCCGGCTGAGTACTGAGTACGGGTACTTTTTAAGTATTGAAGTGTATACAAGGCTCTCACTTTGTAACCTGTAGCATATAAATGCGACAAAGCATGTTAAAAAGTTTCCATGTTTAACAGCCAATGAAAATATAAAATAATTGAGTCAATGAAAAAAGGGCACGTTAATAACATCCGGCTCCTTACCTGCCAGAGACACTGAAATCCATCACCACAGCATGATTAAGAAGGGCCGAGTTCCCCTACCCGCCCCCGGGGCGTTGGTGGGGAGGCCACCTTTTCTACGGCAGGCAGAAAAGTCCACCTCCATAGAGCAGGGGACCCTTTGTAACGCTTTATCGGGTGGAAATCGCTACGATACGCAATTTAAGCTCGGATCAGGGTGCAAAAATAATCACAAACAGGCCACAAATTCTTTTTTTTTTTTTTTTCTTTTTTTGCATGAGAAGCTCCCAAGGGGCTAGAAATTTAAAGATGTGATGATAGACATTTCAAGTGCCTACATCTACTTTTAAACCATTAGAGATAAATACATCGTGGGTGAAATCTTTATGCAGAAGCGCGGAACTCTTGTTCCATTCCAGCCAATTCAAACCAGTTGCGTTCCAACACAAGCCAGTCTTTTTTTGCTTCTACTTCCATATGTTGGATTTCTCCGATAAAGATTTCAGGCCACTTCATTTCGACAGAGCTATGCAGAATGGGACCATCGATCGCCAAACTCTGGTTGCCACCAGGTTGTGAAATGCCTTAAGGTGTTGCCTCTCGAGGAGAAGCTGGCACTTCGGGCCGTCCCGGCGAGCACCGGGGCTGGGCACCGGGGCATCCCACACCACATCACCTCGGGACACTCTGCATAGCTCTGAACGACAGTGGGAAGGGATGGAACACACACAAAGCTACGTTTTTGGGTATTTTTTTCTTCCTTCTCTTAGGAGCCTTTGGGATTAGTCCTCCTTCCTCGCCGCTAATAAAACAAACATGAGAGACAGGGAGACACATGCTGCTGACCTGAAGGCGTGAGGTTTACCAAACCAGATTTTGCCATCAGTTAAAATGGCCAAACTGGTTTAGACCACCTGAAAGCTCCGGTGGGGAGCGGTCCTGGGAGCCAACAGATCTCTCTTGACTTTCTCGGGGCCTTTTCTTCACGCTCCAACCAAGCTCTAAGTGTTCTGGCCACTCAGAGGCATGGCTTTGACGGCAACAATCTGCCCCAGGAGTACAACTACAGGCGTAAATCCACGTGCTACCGCCGAGGTGAGGAGGCTGACGGCGTAACACGGGGCTGACACCGGGTTTCTGCCTTGTACATACCTGAACTCTCAAAGATCCCCACTACCGAGGCACAGGGAGTGACTCCTGGACCCGGCGGAAGGTTTGTGTGTGTTCGATCCGGAGTTACTGTTAAACCCCGCAGAGGATTTTCACCTCTGCGTGACCACGAAGGGAGCTGAAAGTTCCAGGTTTAGCAATACCCCTAATTCCCCCCCCTCCCCGGGGGCCCAACCACCCGCAGGACAGAAAAAAAAAAAACAGATCCTGCTCCTATTTCCCCTAGGATAATATTTCCATGGATTAGAAGCAATGCTGCTACAGAGATGTTCTCCATGGAAGTACCGTTGGGAATGTCAACCTTTCAGTCCCTTCTTTGCATTTCAACCCCTATGGGTAAAACAGAATTAGATAAAAGGAGAAAAGATTTGCTCTTACCCCATTCCACCGCGTCCTCCTCCCCGCCCACCTCTGCTCATGCCTCCGCGATCATATCCCCCTCTTCCCCTGCCCCGGTTATCGGGGCCGCTCATATTCCGGTTCTCTCCTGGGCCTGAAAAGCCTCCGGATTCCTGTCCGTACACGTTCATGCTGCTCGGATGGTCCTGACGGAATGAGCCTGAGGAAGTTCGTAACAAAAATATTAGGAAGCTGCAGAGAAGAGTGGGTCAAAGCTGCCTGTCCTCTTTTTAAGCCCTTTTACCTGCCTTCAGCACTGGAACACAATCATGACAAGCGATGGGACAAGAGGAAATGGCCTCGAGTTGCGCCAGGGGAGGTTTAGGACGGATATTAAGAAAAATTTCTTCACTGAAAGAGTGAAGAACATTGGAACAGGCTGCTCAGGGAAGTGGTGGAGTCACCATCCCTGGAGGTATTTAAAAGCCGGGCAGACGTGGTGCTGAGGGACATGGGTTAGTGGTGGTTTGGGCAGTGTTGGGTTAAGGGTTGGACTCAATGATCTGAAAGGTCCCTTCCAACCTGGACCATTCTACGATTCTGTAGCAACCGTTTGCTACAGCACTCACAGCAACAGCCTTAACTTAAGGAGAGATGCGCCCCTTTCCATTTGCAGAATCAAACCTGCCAGGAGGCCCTACCAGTCTGAGCTCTGCAGAACTGGCCAAACAGAACCGTTTCCACCAAGTCCTGCCCGCTCCGGCCACAGCATTTGGTGTATCTGTGGTTTTTCAACCACCCCTTCACCTTCGCCGCGCTGAGGGGAGTATCGTGATTCTCCCCTGCACCAGCCAAGCCGTTTTCCAGCAAAAAAGGGCAAAAATCCAGCTACGGTACGCTCTTCCTTCAACACAGCTGCAAGGTTTAGACCCAAAATAACGCCAAGCGTCCTTCAGAGACCGCCCACCCCACAAGGCCACGGGAGACCGACCCTTTCCTCCCCAGGCAGGCGTCTCCACTAAGCACACTCACTCTGCTGGCCGTAGCTGCTGCTCTGTTGGCTGTACTGGCTCGGGGCCTGGCTGTAGGATGCCGTCGGGGGTGGGTAACTGGTCGGGGGGGGCTGTTGCCCGTAACTGCTTTGCTGGCCGTAGCTGGTCTGTTGCCCGTAGGTGCTCTGTTGCCCGTAGGTGCTCTGCTGGGAGTAAGTGCTCTGATCGTAACTGCTTGGCTGCGTGGAGGAGTAGCTGGAAGACAAAAGCACGGGAAAGATGAGCCAATTCCCTGGGAACGTGCATGAGGCTGCAGAAGTGGCTGACACACGAAGGCAGTGCAATTAGAAGCCATATGTACTGTTGTAAACGGTTTAAAAAGGTGAGTCATCCTACGGAGGCTGGTCTGGTGGCAGGAGACAAACCTGGTCAACTGCTCAAAGCAGAATCCACGCGACCGTTCACAATTTATTCACATCTCTAGAGAGAGGCAGAAGAGCCAGGGCAAGAATCAGCGCAACGCAGGTAACCGTCTCCCTTTCTGCCTCGGCACCGAAATATTTTCAGCTGATGGATAAGAAAACAGTCCCCCCTCACAGGCTTTGAGAATTTCATGGAATCATGGAATGGTCTGGGTTGGAAGGGACCTTTCAGATCATCGAGTCCAACCGTCAACCTAACACTGACAAAACCACCACTAACCCGTGTCCCATACGATGGTCCTTACTCCCTGGGAAGTGACACCACAAACCCTACGGCAAAATTTTGGCAGTAGCGGTCTCCAGCCCTAAATTGTGACATTATCAAGATCACAGGCAAAGAGAACAAGCAGATTATCCACCCTCTTTCAAGAATTAAAGAGCTTCTGCGAGCGACTGAACCTTTTCCCCAGACAGGAACACCTAAGCAGTCCACAAAGATGCTGAGCCAGGGAGCCCTCAGCCTTTTGACCTGTGGATATTGCTCCATTTTTAGGTCTTGAAGCAGAAAAAGAGGGGGGGGGGAAAGGAAAAAATATACATTTTTTTGGCTCCATTTTTTTTTCTCCATCTGTTTATGGCAGCCCTCAGCTAAAGATCTTCTGCGGTACCATCAAGCTTCACAAGCCCATCACACATTGACAGATTTCTCATCCCATTTTTCTGGGAGTGCCCACGGCCGAGGTAGAACAGACACTTTAGAAGTGTATGTTTATCAGTGTGTAAAAGGCAGCTGAGGGGAAGAGATGAGCTTGTCGTCAAAGCCATGTGTAAGGAGGCAGAGAAAGGTCACTGTAACACACTCCGTATCTAGGAAATCTCTTAAAAACATTTGTCACTGTTTTGCCTGTCCCTTTTATTGCAGGTGTGTATGCAGAGACACTTACACACTCAATCATAGCTTATAAATATCTTATCAATATCGAAAGGGCAGGTGGCAAGAGGATGGGGCCAGACTCTTCTCAGTGGTGCCCGGAGACAGGACAAGGGGCAACGGGCACAAACTGGAACATGGGAAATTCCATCTCAACATGAGGAAAACCTGTAGTGATAGGAGGAGGGGGAATGGTTTTAACCTGAAAGAGGGGAGATTGAGAGATCTGGGGAAGAACTTCTTTGCTGTGAGGGTGGTGAGAGCCTGGCCCAGGTTGCCCAGAGAAGCTGTGGCAGCCCCATCCCTGGAGGGGTTCAAGGCCAGGTTGGATGGGTCTTGGAGCAACCTGGTGTGGTGGGAGGTGTCCCTGCCCAGGGCAGGGGGTGGCACTGGATGGCTTTAAGGTCCCTTCCAACCCAAACCAGTCTGTGATTCTTTACTTTGAGGGCCAGAGCCCTGAAACAGGCTGCCCAGAGGGTGTGGAGTCTCCTTCTCTGGAGATATTTCAAACCCTCCTGGACACGTTCCTGCCCAACCTGCTCTGGCAGGGAGTTGGACTGGATGATCTCCAGAGGCCCCTTCCAACCCCTGCCATTCTGTGATTCTGTGATAGCTCCATCTTCCCTACGACAAGAAGTGCTCCAACAAGAGCCACACCACCCTCCTCCCAGGACACCAAACCACCTTTTACATCCGTTTGTTTAAAATCCCTTGAGAAAACCCCTTTTGCCCGAGATAACTGGGAAGTTCTCGCACCAGTTGGAGGAGGCTGGGCCTGTTGGGAGCGTTACCTGGTGGGTGGGTAGGAGGGAGGCGCGGTGACCGGCTGCAGGGGGTAGCTGGCAGGCACCTGAGGGTAGCTGTAGTTGCTCTGGCCGTAACCCAGGCTGGGCTGGCTGTAGCCTGTCGTACTGGATTGCGGCTGGCTGGTCTCTGCTGGTTTGCTGCCATCCTGGGGTCTGTATGGAACAAGAAGGAAACATGGGTGCAAAGCCCCACCTCTGGTAGCAGCCAAAGTGCTCAGATACCCCCAGCCCCCAGACAGAACTCACTACCGATTTCTCTGGGGAGAGTCACCAACTGGCACCGCATTGTGCTCATTAAATGCTCAATGTTTTAGCACCTGGGTATTCACACGCTCCTCTGCCATGAGGAAAGGCCCAGGCAGTGTCCTGAACAGAGAGCACAGATACTACAGCTTCCAGCTTCTGTTCACCCTCTGCATTACAAAACTGAAAGGCGGGGATTTAGATTTTGGCTCAAGAACGGAGTGGAGGATGTGAAAGGGCCAGGAGAGCTGGAGCAGCGCTGCCCCTCTGCTCAGGCTGGCTTTATACAACGTTTGGAAACGATCAGCTCGAAAACAACCAGAAACATTCAGTTAAATGCACCATTGTTTGGTTCAGAATTCAGTGCAAGCAGATATTGCCCCACGCACGTTACCCGATGAAAGGGAAAGGATGCTGGGGGTTGGACTAGGTGACCTTTAAAGGTCTCTTCCAACCCAAACTATTCGATGATTCTACGTTTAGTATTAACTCTGAAGGCCTGAAAAGAAAGAGAACACTTTGCATGTGACTTGCATGTCTCCTTCTTTTGTATTTGTCCCATAGTGTTTGTAATTTCTAAGTGTTTATTAGAGTGGAGTATGAAGAGTTAAGCTACTTTTGTTGTACAAGTTGGGAAAAATTATTTTAAAATATGTCAGGATTCATACTTAAAGTGTAATCTGACAGACACAGACAGAGCTGTGCCAGGCTCCGCCCTTCCTTAGTGGTCTGGTTGCTACAAACATCAGGTAAACGAATAAAGCAATTTTTACTCACTACTCAGCAAGTTTCCATTATGTATTTGAAAACTTTCATATCCTGAGTGAACAATTAAACTAAATATACCATTGAGAGTGCCCAGACACAAGGGGTTTAAAAAGGAAATTGTTTTCAGCATGTGCACCCACTCCAGAAGTCGCAGTACGTAGCGGTATCCTGCCTGACCCTGTGACTCACCATCAGATCAGACTGGTCCCTTTTCTGTTCTACGTTGTGAGTCAAGTGCCCGTTTTTTGCTGCTTGGTTGCTCTCTGCATCTCCCAAAACCAGCGCTGACTCACCCTGCCTGAGCAGAACCTACCTACGCCGCTCCCCCCAGCTCTGAAACGCGACGGGATCGGACGCAGCGAGAGCAAAACTCAAGCACAACAGGCAGAGAAACAAGCGTAAGCAAAATCAGTGGCTCCCAGTTGGGCTGGGAGGGAGAGAGGAGCCCGGTGTTACCTCGGGGGGGCAGAGGCTGGTGGCTGCTGGCCATAGGCCGGGTAGGCGGGCTGGGTGCCGTAAGCGGAGGGTGCTGCGTAGGAAGCCTGGGTGGTGGTAACCGTGGCGGTGTTGGTATCGTAGGCGGCTGTGCCGTACCCTTGGACGGGCTGACTGTAGGCCGGGGGGGCAGTCGGGGCGGAATAACCTACAACAGACAACAACAGCCTCATCAGATCAGTTTGGCGACCGTCGCCCCTAACATTTCAGGCTATTGTGCTTCTCTTGATGGTTTATCAGACCTTGGGTACAGCACTGAATTTTACCACTGCAAAGATATCACCAATTACCCCAAAATGATGAACTAACCCAACGCCACCCCTTCCCGTTCCTCAGAGAAACCCCTTGCCCTGGGAAACCTGAGCCTGCAGCCCCAGCTCTATCCTCAGCATCCAAAAGCCGTTCTTTGAGGAGCTTTCTGGAAGCTCCCCTTCAGCCAGCATCCAAAGGCTGTTTGTTTACAGCTAACGAAGCTGATGGGTAATGTAATAAAGCGCACAGAGGGCAAGCCGAGGCACGCAGCTTCTCCTCAACACAGGAACACGAAACAAAGCTCCCGTTAGCCCTAAAGTAAAAGAAATCCAATCGATTTAAGAAGTACGATCCCATCCTTTCAGCTTTTCTGAAAAATGAAAGCGCAAAGTGGGACCAGGCTGATCTGACAGGTCTTTTTGAGCCATTTACAAAGCCTTATTTTAAATCAGTAACTCTGAAAACAAAAGAAAAGCACTTTACATTTGCTTTAACTTAAGAGAAAGGTCAAAAAAAGACACATAAGGCAGCTCCTGCTGTTTTATGTACCTTCAATTTTCTTAGCATTTCAGTTTGGTTTAGGTAAAAAGCTTAGAGCTCGTGCATTTATTTCTGAAAAAATTTACAAGAACATCCAAGATCCCAAACCAGCTCCATTTAAACCAGTTTTTCCAGCAGCCGCCGCTGTATAATTTTGCCGACCATTTGGCTTCTCACAAAGGTGAGCTGCAAACCCGGTGGCTTTTTATAGTTAAAAGAACCTCGCCAGCCCGTTTTTTAATTATGAAACGGAGACTTACATGAAAAAGTATCAATTAAAAATGTTGTTAGCAAAAGCTGACTTACTAAAAATATAAAAGATCGATTGCCAAAGAGCAGCCAAACGGTCTCAGTCTTATTGATGTGATCTTAATTGCATCAATTAAGGTAACAGCTTCTCCGTCGCTTCTTATTTTTTATAAACATAAGACACTTGTGACATACTCTTCCTTTTAATTATACAGCAGATATTTTGGGCAAGTTGTGCTGTAGTTTTTTATTTCAATTCCCTAATTTGCAAAACAAATGTACTTCCAGCAGAATACAGCGTGCCCTCCCGAAGCAACGCAGCAACTTCCACATCTTGCTGTCCCCCCAGCTCCGGGGACCCTTCCCCGTGGCTGCCTGAATCACCCAGCGAAGAGGAAGAGAACTGAAAAGAGGATGTTTGCAAAGCACATTAGTTATCAAACCCAAACTTCAGCTTTCTGTCCCAACAGCACTCTTGAATTTTCTGGTTAGCTTCAGGATCCTGATGGAGGGGTCACGAGCCTGTCCGCTCGTCACCTTCAAGAGCCACCCTAAGAGCCCCCGCCTACCCTAACAAGCCACCTTCCTCCTGCCCTTGGCCCCCCCGCGCTTGCCACGCTACCACCTGACTGCTGAAGGCCACGGGCTGGTGGCCACATCGTGGGGCTGCTGACCTGGAAACGTGAAAGCCAGAGAGTAAATTGGTTTCCCACCAGGAAAGAATTCGCACGAATCACTAGCGAATCGGTTTTCATGGTTATTATTCCTTTTTGTTCTCTGAAAAGCAAAGTCCTGATCTGAGTGATGCCGAACAGGATAAAACAAGCATGATTTTTAGAGCCTTGGACAAATTTAAGCAGTCCAAAACACTTACATGTGAGTCACCACAGCATTTCCACAGAGAGCACCGGCACCAGAAGTTAAAAGAAATCCTTATTTAAACGGCCGAAGTCTGACCACATGCTAAAAAAGCCTCCTGTTTGCATAAGTACAGCCTGCAGTAAGTGCTCCCGAAACCACAGCCTTGCCCTGGGCTGTCCTTGTCACTCGGGAGCCGCAGGGTGGTCCCCCCACGTCTGGGACCTCCTTTTTCGGTACAATCACTGGCAGCACAAACCTCTCCCATCAAGGGAGCAGGTTTTCTAACACCTGGCTCTGCACAGTCAATAGAATGAAAGGGAGGAAAGAAGACAAATAATCCTGAATTTTAATGCTTCAGCCCTAGATGGAGCATTTCCCTCGCGCAAGTGCGCTCAGGAGGGAGGGTTTAGACCAAAGGAAAAACAGCAGTGATTTGACATCCCACTGGTCTCTACTTTCATTTCAACGACTTGGTTCAGGTACTCTGAAAATCCTCAAGAGCAGTATTTTTGAGGGGGGCGTTTGTATTTACATCACTTCTCTCTCCTGTCCCCACCAGTGAGTAAGATAAAGGGCGAGTCTTCAGAACAGCTCCTGTGAGAAGAAGGTAACAGAAGAACTGTGATAACCTGCTCGGTTTCCCCTCAAAGCACCCACGCCTGCAAGCAAAACCCTTACTGAAGCCTAGGAGTTCTTCAGGCCGAGGGGAAGCTTTGGCCCTCAGAGAACATCAACTGAAAATACTGGGTTCAGAGAGGTTTATTCTGAAATAAGCAGGCTTCAGCAATTTTTGGAGGCTTCTCTCTGATGCAAGCAGCATTAAAAGCTACCCAGGGGGTCTGCGTGCCCAAAGAGAGCCACCTCCTGTTTGTCATGTGTTATCTTCTACCGGCAAAGGGCTGGGAAGGGGATGCAAAGGGTACCCAAGACACCCCAGACAGCTAGGGGTGTGCTCATTCCACATGCTGAATACAGCAGAATAAAACAGATATAACCCTAAATTTCACAGGTATAAAGAGAAGCGGGGGCTGGCTGCCTTTAAAGAGTAATTCCCACTTAGCTAATTAAAGGAGATGCATACTCAGATATTTGAAACGATGTTTTTGCCCCCAAACATCATTGTTAGAAAGCCAATAACCGTAACAGATGCAGCTCTTTATTTACTCTTGTAATTGATGCTCATACACCGCAGTGATTAAAGAGCAAATTGTGACCACAGATCTGACGGTGCCGATTAATTCCCTAATCCAGTTGGCGGCCGGGAAGCTGCAGAGGAGCCCATCGGCTCCCAAACCCCTCTTCTCCATAATAAACCACCGGGGTGACTCCAAGACACCTTTTCCTACAGCCACGGGGAGGCAAAAAGCACAACCTGGGCAATAACTCTCACCTCGGGCTGCCCAGGAGTCGGTGAACGGCTGGATGACAGTCATTGGGACAGAAATTGGGACAATCCAGGCTAAAACCCTCACCTGAGGCTTGAAGCGATGCAGAAGAACAGTCTCTGCCGTTCCCGCAGAGTCCCCAGAGGGTCTGTCTGCACAGGATTTGAATTTCCCCGACCACAACGCCATCTCACCCCCCAAAAAACCAGACTGTTAAGCCAAAAAAAAAAAAAAAAAGGCGCTTTGCTTTTAAATAATTGCAGATGTTCCTCTGCTACGAAGAGGCGATGCCAAGGAAAAATAACTAGAGATTCAAGCGTAAAAATCACCCGTCTCTTAGGGCACAAAGATGTACGCCCCAGGTAACGCCCCGGGCTTTATTTCCTACGAAAGGCAGAGAAGGAGAGGGGGAGACGGGCTTTAAGCACCATCAGTCTCATTTGCACAGCTCCAGCTCCTCGAGGAGAGGTAGGTGTAGGGAGAATAAATACAACCTGGCACTCTGCCCGGAGAGTAACACCAGCAGCTCTGCCACGGACCCACGCTACGCGGATTGAGGCAAATCGCACTCAAAGGTCAGATACGATCTTTTGCTTGACCACTTCCTGCGTTTTCTTGTTTTTGATGAAAAGAAAATGAAGCTTTTTTGCCTAAAAAACCCAAAGAAGCTGTGCAGAGAAGATGTCTAATATTATTGTTATTCCTCCGGCAAATATACTCTGAAGGAACAAGCAAAACCAAACAGCACGGCTTCCTGTGACCCCTGCAGGAGTGGAGTCCGTAGTAAGGATTAAAGGACTCAAACATTCCTAAGAAAGGAATCTGCGGAGCCCACAAATCCTTTTTCCTGCCAATTTATGTCCATATACTTTTAAATGAAAGGAAATAAAACCTGTAGATAACCCGCAGCACTCTGGCTAAAGGGTACTGGCTCTCATTCTGCACTAACTGCCAGAAATTTTGCTCATCTGTGTAAAGATATTCAGTATTTTAAATGCCGTGTAAGTAGACAGACTATAGGATAAGATTTTTTTTCTCCACCTCTTCCTTGGGAAGCATTTCCCCAGAGGCCAGATACCCCACTGCCTGTCTGTCCTGGTATTCCCTCGCTTTAGGAAGTATTTAGGAAAGTTCCCACTCTAATAATTAGGCATTTAAAAGTCTCTCATAGCAAAGGATGAAGCTGCGGAAAACGGCACCTAAGGCATTCCTTGGAGGAAAATCCCATTTTCTTTTTCAAAGTCTCCTGAATATTCAGCCCAAATATAGCAGAATAGTTTCTTTCAGACATTAAGACACTCGCATAAAACTCCAGTTCAAAGAGCATGTGTTGGAATAATTTACAGCACGTTAATGAACATGTGACGTATGTGTCTGCACTGGAAATCCCACGACAACACGGGTCATACCAAGGTGGTGAACATCTGGCCGAGTCATCTGCTCACCCTTTAGGAAACAGTAGGAAAATGTTAGATTCACCTGAAACATCTTGGCACGGCTCATTAGCGCTCAGAAAGTTTTATCCATAAATTACATCACTTGGAGAGACCTTACAGCGCCGGGGAGATGGCAAAGAGCGTTGCAGCCAAGCATATTCTTACTGATACTGTGTGCACGCGCTCAGATGTTGGAGGTTTTTAGGGCTAAAACCCAAGTGACACCTAAAGGGTTAACACCACAAGTTTGGACAGGATGAGCCAGCATTTTCCATGCAAGAGTGAACCTGAAAGTTAAACTTCTGCTGGTCCCTTCTACCGTGGGAAGCACAAGACAAAAGGTAGAGGGTACGCTATCAGCACGGGCACACAGCGCTTCCAGGGGTTTGATTTTCAGGCAAGTGAAGTGCTGAAGAAACGCGTTCCCAAGAGCAGCCCGCGTTTGCTTAGCTCTTTATGAGGGAGTGGAGCCATAGGATGAGGGGGAACGGTTTTAAACTGAAAGAGGGGAGATTTAGAGCAGATACGAGAAAGAAATTCTTGACTGTGAGGGTGGTGAGAGCCTGGTCCAGGTTGCCCAGAGAAGCTGTGGCTGCCCCATCCCTGGAGGGGTTCAAGGCCAGGTTGGAGGGGGCTTGGAGCAACCTGGTGTGGTGGGAGGTGTCCCTGCCCAGGGCAGGGGGTGGCACTCGACGGGCTTTAAGGTCCCTTCCAACCCAAACCATTCTATGATTCTAAGCACAGTAGCCCTGCAGCCATCCTGACTTCCACAGCATGAACTGGCACCCAAAACATCCCCTAAAAAATTAAACGGGCACGTTTATCCACTCCCTTTCACCCCACCTGCATCTTTGCATCATTTTAAACCCCGCTTCGCTCCAGGAAGGCTCTGGAGGAAGGAAGCCCTTTCCACACTGGAGCTGCCCAGGGGAATCGAGTACAGTTTGGGTCGGAAATCCCCAAAGCTCAGTTGAGCTCAACTCCCTCCCCAGGACAGGCCAAGCCTTGCACGGGGGGCTCTTACCGGTGGGAGGCTGCCCGTAGGACGTCGCATACGCAGTCTGCCCGTACGTCGCAGTCGTCTGGGGCTGCGTGTAGCTGACGTCAGCGGGTTGTCCGTAGGTTCCGTAACTCTGCCCGTACGTCTGCTCCAAAGACAATACAAATTTAATTCACGAACAGAAGCGACTCGCAGAGAGAGACACAGACCGTTTCGGTGACGTACACAGACCCGAGGGATCTGCATGACCTGATGTACTGAAAGCAATCAGAATGGAGCCAAAACTACTGTGAAAAATTTGGGCGCTACTGCAAATTTCAGCTCAGATCTGTAACGAAGTTACAAATGCAGTTTTTCAATGCCAGGACCCGAGGGGCAGACTCTTACATTTTCACAACACACCTCTGCTTTACATAAAGCAAAACATGAAAGCATCCAGCACTTTGTAATTGCCCGGGCACCCACCACCACTCACGGGCACCTCCCGAGGGCTAACCTGAAACACGGGGAGCGGGACCGCTCAGGGGGCAGAACTGCACCAAGTAAAACAAGGCAGTTACTTCAACACGCAACTGCTTCAGTGTTCACTAGAAAAACCTATCTAGGCTTTCAGTGAAGTTGTTCTGAATATTCTTCATGTCCACCAGCCAGTAATTTCAAAAATAGGAGCTTATGTAGGCAGCCAAGGATGGGGTCAGTGGGAGCATCCAAGGGTTTGCCATCACCAAACCATCCCGGTTTCCCAGCACCTTTGCATTCCACGAGAGATGAGCTCTCAACTCCCAGCTTCCCCGGAGCTCATTTTCCAGTCTAGACTATCACTAAAGGACTTCTTTTGCCCATCGTTGGGCTCAATCCCCAAGAAAGCACTTGCAAAGCAACCGGCAGGGTGGCTGGAATAGCACAGAGCTGCTGGGGCTGCACTTTTACCAGCTAAAGGGGCACCTCCACCCCGTGCCACGGACCAGCCGCCTCAAACCTCAGGCACCAACAGCTTGGTTTGGGATAAAAACTCGAGTTACAGCTCAAAAAGTGACATGAAGACAGCCTTAACGTCTAGATTCCCAACGGGATTTACTGACTCCTGCAGGAGCCTGGAATTTAAACGCCTTTTGGATCTAAACCTGTGTTACTCGTGAGCTGGACCTCCTCTACTCAGCCACAAATCTTAACCAAGAGCAGAAAATCTCTGACCAGGTCAAATATGTCACCGTCAGTGGAAGCTCACTGCATCGAGAGGGCAGGAAACGCTGCAAACCCCCCATGGCTATTTGCCTACAGCTGAGTTCAGTCGGGTTGTTGTTTTAGTCTCACACCAGAGGATGTTGTGGAAGCCTTCTGTTCTCACGCTTGTCCTTCCGTGTAACCTGCAGTTCTTGCAATTGTTCTGGCTCAAAATGCTTATTCAAAATAAAAATTATCATCACCTTCCTTTAAGCTGACCCAAATGCCAAGATTGAACCTGTAACACTGATATTTTTCACAAAGGGCCTTCTTAGGCTGCCCCAGGAGCAAGCGAGCGCAGTATTCACCTGCCTCGGACTGGCTGGTGCAGGCAGGAGCAGGCAGGGGAAGGCAGCTCCTGCTCAGCCCCGCAGTACCAAAGCCAAGCCGTTGCCACAACCAGAATTAACCGATTTAAAGCTGCTCCAACATGACAACGTGGAAGTTTTCATCTCCAGACACACTCATAGGCAGCAGGATATTCCCTTCCCTCTGGAGAGGTGGAAGAAAATTAACCCACACCGCTTTTTAAGGATAAAAGTTTACTTTTGAAAACACACTTGGAGCGTGTATACAAACGTGTTTTTAGTGACTTGTATTCCAAGGATTAAAAATAAGCATCGTTTAATTCATCATCATCATTTTGCAGTCTAGCCAACTGAGAGTACTAACAGTTTTAGCAACAATACCTCCAGGAAAAAAAATCTATTCCCTCCTCCTCCATCGCCCAACTGCTGCAATCTCACAAATGGCAATTTCCCTCCCTCTTTTATTTAGGTTTTTCTCTCCTGCACCGCTGAGTAAAGCACCCATTGACACGGTGGTGTCAAATGTACACCAAGAATTAGGCTTTTACAACCACCTTAGGCTGGGAAATACTAACAAAGAAGGGGGACTGTTGAGGCTCCTGGACATTTAAGTTGTTTTCACTTTAAGAAAGCAGTTCAGGCTGCGTGAGAAGCTACAAGACAACTTTTACTGACAGATTTTGACGTTGCCGCTTAGCGTTTTTTTGTGGCTGGCGGTTTAGTTGACTGGAAGACGTGATTTTATATTTCTAAATCCCTCCCGTGTTTTACCTGGGTGGTCTGTGCATATCCTTGAGCTGGCTGAGGTGCGTACGCGCTGTAGCTGTAAAATGAATTTAAAGACATTTACAATGCATCCCCGCGTGTCTGACGTGTGCAACACGTGATTTACACACATCCAAATGATTTTCTGCTGAAACACTACAGCAACACAAAAATCTAAAAGCTAAACCACCGGATTTGCAAACATACCTGAGTTAAGATTAAAGCGCAATTATTATATACTTATATCTTTTTAAAAGAGAGGGGATAAAACCATAATGCAACTTACCCCTGCTGAGCCGCAGCTTGGCTATAGGTACTATAATCTGCAAGAAAAGAAAAAAAAAAAAACAACAAGGGGAAAAAAAAGGTTGACAAAAGGCTTAACAAAATTAACAGTGTAAGAGCACAGCAGCTGGAATTTCCTCCTGCAGCTTGAGAGAACTGCTATAAACCGCTGGAAATCCAGTTTCAAAAGAGCGTAAGGTAAAATGCACTTTTTCAGGCTTTTTGAAGGGAACAAAACCTCTCTTCCCTTCATTGTTAGCGCTGTTTTGCAGCAGCAACTTTGATCTCAAATGACCCCACTTTAATTTAACTGCCACCTTGGATGACACCCAAAGGGGCTGGCAGGGGGGGTGTTTTGTTTTGGAACAAAAGGAACACTGGGGCTGACACTCAGAAACCCCCCAGTGGGGTTTCAAAGGGCCAGGTTTGGAGCTTTGGGGGTCTGTAGAAACCACCGCGCTTCACTCTCTCGCTCTTTCTATTTAACTTTCAAGGACATAAACAAATGGCTGGAAGGTTCTAACGCTTTTCCCCTAGCAGGGCTCAAGACGGGCAGTAATTCCTTCCCCAAAGCCCCGATCCACGTCAATGCCCTGATTTAGAGGAGACTCAAAATTCTGAAAATCCAAGGAAAAAAAAACAATCTACGCTGAACTGATTTGCCGGCAGGAATGGAAAACGCATCCACACGGTAATTACAAGGTTATATTTGAGATAATTACAGCTCCTAAATGTACGCTTTCCCTCAAAGTCACCAAGCAACTCCAGTTCCCATCCAAACTTTTAAAGCGAATGATGAATTCATCACTTAGGCCAGACCCTGCCAGGCAGATTCCAGCTCTCCTGGGACCACAAATATCCCGAGGACAGGGATGAGGAATGACTTCAGGCCTCGCTCGCATTGGCTGCTTGGGCCACGGCATCTTACCGAGCTGGAGGCAGAAGCTGGATGGGAGCAGAGCTTTTCTCAGCCGAAGTCCTCTGTAGGACGAGGTTTCAGTGTTTCTATTGCTAGTACTCTGATCTCACTTAGAAAACTGAAAATTATGAATTTGAGGAACCCAGCCGATGACCTCCTACAGCCTTCAGTTACCCCTAGGCTGCAAGAACTGCTTTAATGCCTTTATCACACTGTTTGCAACTGAAGGTGATGGAGCACCAGGAATAATTTTGAAAATGCTGTTTTTATACACCAGAACCTCCTGTTTCTTGAGGCTGCGGATTCATCCCTAATAAAGTTTTCCTCTCCTCCTCCTAACCCCTCTCCGTGAGCTTACGGCTTTTCCTCCATGGTCCTTCCCTCCGCATCAGCCAGAGCTCAGACCCTGGGTTGATGGCCAAGGAAAGGAAGTGCCGTGACTCTGGTGGCGATTTTTGACAGATATTAATTACTTTGGCCTCACACCAGAGCGCAGGAGTCGGGCAGGAGTATGCCAGGAAGATGACTGAAATCCTGTGCCCAAGGAAAAGACACTGAACTGCTTCAGATAAAGGCTTCCACACTCCCAAGATGCACGGCACAAGTTGTTAAACTGCTCTGGCACCACTCCTGCTTTCCTTACAGGTTGTCATCTTTAATATTGAAAAATCTAAGTTGTTAAATTCAGGGGCGCTGCTCTTTTTTTTTTTTTTTTTTTTTTTTAAAAAAAAATCAGTCTACACTTGGCTCTAAGCTCTGCTAAATCCTGAGCGTTAAAATCCATTAATGCCCATTCTCCCCTATCCATCTTCCCCCTCCCGCCACCTCCTCGTACCAGCACCCCTCCATCCTCCCTAACATCTCCCCGTACCCCCTTCTTTTCCGCGCCTGTTCACCCTCCAGCCACCGAAACCTCCCCACTCCTCATTTCATTCTCATTTTCTGCACCCCGTTGGGTTACCACAGTCATCCGGGCTCCTAAGCACAGGTCTCCCCAACCTTCCCCCCTTGCTGGTAGGACCCCCAGTACCCCACCACCCTCCTGAATAACCACACACAAAGTCTTTTAATGGAACACCCATCACACATCCCTTCTCCCAGTTCCTACCTAGACACGACATTCTCCCCTTGGCAGGAATCTAAATCCAGGTGTTGAATTTGCAATTTGTCACCGGCAATCCCTCACTTTTAATTTCCTTGAATTTAGATTAAGGCAAAAAAGGTTTTTTAAAAAAATAATATTATGGTTCATTTAGTTAAAACCATCTCCCAGCCTTTATTTCCAGTGGGAAATTAATCTTCATCCTTCTATTTCACGAGGCTCAGGAGCACAATAGCACAGCCGAAAATAGCAGCTCCCACGGAAGAACATTTCCATGTATTAAGAGGAAAGACGGCCGTATTTTTAAACCTTGCTTTGGCAATCCCATTGGCACATGTTTCTTTAGTAACTGTATTTTTTTTTTAATTAAAAAACAAACAAACAAAAAAAAACCACCTCTCCAAGGTGATACTAATCATATTCCCTCACACTCCATGGCTTGTGACATTTTCTTTTACGGAGAGACCCGACCTTCAGCTGCTGGGACTTAAAGCTACTTTAAACGTGATGTTGCCACATGGTGGTAAGTCTTAATTTGGACCTGTTGGCATCCAGTCAGAGCCCCCGTGGAAAAAACACGTTTCCTTCTACAACGCTTCGCTGGTTTTATTCAAAAAAATTACATTTGCACCAGAAACCGCCCTGAATAGCCACCAAAAAGGCCGAAGGCACGGAGGAAGCTTTTACTAAGGGCGGTGATCTCCTGAAAGAACATAAAGAACCTTTCCGGGGCCGGAGCTGCTGTAAACACCCCTTTAACAAATACCTAACAGAGATAACCTGGGCACTGCCACCCCGGGGAGGCCCCGCAGGGTCCCGGCCCCCGGCGGGGACAGCGGTGCTGGGGGAACCCGGCCTGGCCGGCGGCGAGGACGGCCACGAAGCCCTTCACCTCAGCGCCGGGGGCGGGCCCGGGCCCAGGCCCGCCGCCTCGCCCCGCCGTGACAGGGCCGCGGCCCGGCCCCGAGGCGCTGCCCCCGCCCCGCTCCCCTCAGCCCCAGGCTCAGCCCGTCCTCGACGGCGGCCGGTGCGGGAGGGCCGGCCCGGTTTCAGCCTCTCCCGCCGCGGTGGAGGCCCCCGGGCCGGCCCGACCCCCCCCGGCCCCGCTCACCCGTCGACGCCATTTTCTCGCCTTCCTCCTCCGCGCTCCCAACGTCCGGCCGCCGCCGCCGCCCCGCACTGCGCATGCGCCGCCCGGCCCCGACGGGACGTACCACAACAGCGGCGGAGGGGGGGAACCGCCGGGCGGCCGCGCAACGGGGGCTCGTCCCGCTCCGCTTCGCCGCCCTCCCGGAGGTCCCCGACCTCCGTGAAGAACGGGAGCCGCCGCGGGACGCGGCGGCCGCCGCTCGGGAGGGCGGTTCTCCCGCGGCGATGGGTGCTCCCCCCCGCCGGGCCGCCGGATGGTACGGCCCGAGGCCGTTAGGGACCGTCGCGCAAGAGCCGTTCGGGCCGGGGAGCGCGGGGGGGGCTGGGGAGGGGCGTGGCTGAGGCGTGATGTCATCGCCTGGCGTCACGCGGCAGTGCGCGAGGTCGCTCCTGACGTCACACACCAGCAAGCGACACCACGGGGCGGTGCGTGACGTCACCAGGCGTCACACGTCGCGTGCCAGTGACACTGCGGGCCAAGGCGGGTGTTGTGTGGGACCCCGCGCCGTGCCCGGCGTTCCACGCTGCCCACGCAATGTGATGTCACAGGTGACATCATGTGTGATGTCACGGCGCCACCCCACCTGTGTCCTCCCCAGCACCCTCTGCCACCCCACGCGGCCTGACTGAGCCCCAGAGGGCGCTGCGGTGTGTCCTGCAACGCCTGTGTGGCAGGGGCGGGCGTCCCAGGGGTGACATGGCACAGGGTGGGTGACCCATGGGTGGCATGGCATGGTTGGATGACCTATGGGTGGCATGATGTGGGTGGGTGTCCCAGGGGCCATATGGCATGGGTGGGTGACCCATGGGTTGTGTGGCATGGGTGGGTGTCCCATGGGTGGCATGGTGTGTGTGGGTATCCCATGGGTGGTGTGACATGGGTGGGTGACCCATGGTGGTGTGGCATGGCAGGTGTCCCATGGGTGGCATGGTGTGGTGTCCCATGGGCCGTGTGGCATGGACAAGTCTCCCATGGGTGGCATGGTCTGGGTGAGTGTCCCATGGGTTTCATGACATGGGTGAGTGTCCCATGGGTGGTGTGGCACACGTGGGTGTCCCATAGATTGTGTGGCATGGGTGGGTGTCCCATGGGTGGCATGGTGTGGGTGGGTGTCCCATGGGTGGTGTGACATGGGTGGGTGTCCCATGGGTAGTGTGGCATGGTGGGTGTCCCATGAGTGGCATGACGTGGGTGAGTGTCCCAGGAGTGCTGTGGCACAGGTGGGTGTCCCACGGGTGGCACAGCATGTGTGGATGACCTGTGGGTGGCATGATGTGGGTGGGTGTCCCAGGGGCGATAAGGCACAGGTGGGTGACCCATGGGTTGTGTGTCATGGGTGGGTTTCCCATGGGTGGTGTGGCATGGCAGGTGTCCCATGGGCCGTGTGGCATGGACAAGTCTCCCATGGGTGGCATGGTCTGGGTGGGTGTCCCATGGGTTTCATGACATGGGCGGGTGTCCCGTGGGTGGTATGGCATGGCAGGTGTCCCATGAGTGGCATGACATGGGTGAGTGTCCCATGGGTGGTGTGGCACACGTGGGTGTCCCATAGATTGTGTGACATGGGTGGGCATCCCATGGGTGGTGTGGCATGGCAGGCATCTCATGGGTGGCATGGTGTGGGTAGGCGTCACATGGGTGGTGTGGCACAGGTGGTGTCCCATGGGTGGCATGACATGGGTGGGTGTCCCAGGGACCATATGGCACAGGTGGGTGTCCCATGGGACATGTGGCATGGCAGGTGTCCCATGGGTGGTATGGTGTGGGTGGCTGTCCCATGTGTTTCATGGCACGGGTGGGTGTCCCATGGGTGGTGTGTCATAGGTGGATGTCCCATGGATTGTGTGACATGGGTGGGCATCCCATGGGTTTGATGGCATGGGCGGGTCTCCCATGGGTGGCATGATGTGTGTGAGTGTCCCATGGGTGGTGTGGGACAGGTGGGTGTCCCGTGAGTGCCGCAGTATGTGTAGGTGTCCCATGGGTGGGTGCGTGTCCCAGGGATGGCACAGCAGAACCTCGTGTCCCCTGGGTCCCCTCCAGGTCACTGCAGCCCATCTCCCCGTGGCCCCGTCCCACCCTGCTGGCACCCTCAGGGACGCCCCGTGGGACCCTACCACCGACCCCAGCCCACCCACCATGGGCAGCGGGGACCCCTCCAGCCACCCATGTCCCCAGGGTGCCCGCTTCACCGGGGGGGGGGTCCCCGGGGCAGGAGGGACACGCCGCAGGACACGTGTTCGGGAGGCGTTTAATGACCTCGAGGGTCCCAAAGCAGCGGGACGAAGCGCGCGGTGCAGCAGGGTCCCCTTCCCCGGGGGGGGTCCCCACCGCCAGCCCCCCCCTGGAGCTCCTTCCCCGGCACAGGGGTGGCCACGGGGACTTGGGGTGGGGGCGAATAAAGCACCCCCAGAGCTGCACATTGGGGTGGGGGCAGAAATGGGGCAGGGGGGGCCCTGGCACCCCTTTGCCCCCCTCCCCCGGGGGGGGGTTCAAGCAGCAGCGATGGGGGGCAAAGCGTGGGGGGCCGGTGCCGTGCCACCGGCTAGCACCAAGTGCCCTGCGGGGCTGGGGGGGGGGACACACACAGGGAGGTGACCCCCATCCTGCGCCCCCCCCGGGGCCATACTCCTGCCCGTACCAGCACGGTGGTGGGCGCAGGGGGGGGGTCACAGTGGGTGACACCCCCCCCCCCCCCCCAGCGTCCCTCACTGCTTGCCGGGGGGCTGCTGGCGGGGGGCCACGATGCGGTAGGGGGGCTGGCCACTGCCACGCTTGCTGCGGGGGGGGCCGGGTGCCACGGTGCCGGGGGGGCCACTGCCCGAGCCAGGCTCCGGTTCTGTGGAGAGGAAAGGAGAGAGGCGTCAGGAGGTGGGTGCCAGACCCCCCCTAAAAAAAAGGTCATTGGGTGCTGGGGGTCCCCTGCCCCACAGAAATGGGGGGCACGCAGCGGCTCTTGCTGTCCCCAGGGACCCACATGCTTGGAGAGGCACACTGGGACTGGTGAGGGGGGGACACAAGGGACATGAGGATCCCCCCCCCGGCTGGCACCCCTGCCTGGCACCCCCACCCGGCACCCCGAGAGGTCCCCCCTGCAGGAAAGCGCAGCTGGAAAGTGGAGGCAGAAGGGGAGGGGAAGAGGGTGGGGTACCCGCCACCCCCCATCTGGGCACCCTGGTACGGTGGGGACCAGGCACCGCGGTCTCCCTTGGGCCAAGGAGGGGAGGTCCAGGGGCTCCCTCCAGCCAAGAGGAGCTCCAGGGGCTCCCCAGGTTGAAGGGCTCCTCCAGGGCTTCCCTTTGTCCTTGGAGAGCTCCAAGAGCTGCCTTGGTCCAAGGGGGTCCATAGTCTCCTGTGGTCCCAGAGAGCCTCCAGAAGCTCCCTTGGTTCAACAGCAGCTCCATGGTGTCCCTTGATCCAAGAGGAACTTCATGGCCTCCCTTCATGGCCTCATGGACCCCTTGGTCCAAGAGGGTCTCCATGGTTTCTCTTGGTTTGAGAAGGGCTCCATGGTCTCCCTTGATGCTTGGGGAGCTCCAGGCTTTTCTTTAGCCCAAGAGGGTCTCACGGTCATCTCTCAATCCAAGAGGGTCTAAATGGACTCCTTTGGCCTGAGAAGGTCTCCATGGATGTCCCTCTCAATCCAAGAGGTTCTCCATGGTCTCCCTTGGCCCTGGGGAGCTCCAGGTTTTCCTTTGGTCCAAGAGGATCTCCAGAGTCTCTCTTGGTTTGAGAAAGGCTCTATGGTCTCCCTTGATACCTGGGGAGCTGCAGGGTTTCCCTTGGCCCAAGAGAGTCTCCATAGTCTCCCTTGGCCCAAGAGGGCCTCCATAGTCTCCCTTGATACTTGGGGAGCTGCAGGGTTTCCCTTGGTCCGAGAGGGCCTCCATGGTTGTCTGTCTCAACCCAAGAAGTTCTCCATGGTCTCCCTTGGCCCTGGGGGGCTCCAGGCTTTCCCTTGGTCCAAGAGGGTCTCCATGGGTCTCCCTTGGTTTGAGAAAGGCTCCATGGTCTCCCCTGATGCTTGGGGAGCTCCACGGTTTCCCTTGGCCCAAAAGAATCCGTGGTTGTCTCTCTCAATCCAAGAGGTTTTCCGTGGTTTTCCTTGGCCCAAGAGGGCCTCCACGGTTGTCTTTCTCAATCCAAGAGGGTCTCCGTGCTCTCCCTTGGTCCTGGGGACCTGCTCCCAGGGGCTCCAGCCCCCTGTGCTCCATGCCCACTCCCGGGAAGGTATGTCGGGGGGGTCACGGCGCGCCCAGCTCATGCAGGGAGGGGAGGAAGGGAAGGTGGCGCGGTTACCTGGCCAGATGATGGCTTCCAGCAAGGTGACCCTTCTAGCCAGGACCTCCAGCCGGGCCTGCTGCCGCAGGAGGGTTTGGAAGCTACTGGCCTGGGGGAAAGTGAGAGAGCAGAGCAGAGCGCGCGTTCACCCCCGCAGCAGAGGGGGGGGACAATGGCGGGGGGGGGGGGGGCACAGCATGGCCATGGGTGGCAGGGCACGGGTGGCAGAGCATGGCATGGGTGGCATAGCAGGGGTGCAGCCCCAGCGGGTGGGGGGGGGGGGGGTGCCGGTGCAATGGGTGGGGGGTGCCAGGTCTCCCAGGAGGGTCTCAGAGGGGTGCCAAGGGCTCCCGTGGCCCCAGAGGGATGCCAGGGGCTCCCCCATCCCTGTGGGTCCGAGGGGGGGGGGACGGGGGTCCCTTGCGCTGACCCCAGCAGTGCGCCCCCTGATGGGGACACGACTGTCCCCTCCCCAGGTAAATCCTGGTGGGGTGCTCCCTCTTCCATCCCTCACCACACTGAGCCCCTAGACGTGTTGGGGGACGTGTCCCCAACCTGCCCGGGCAGCCACCAGCTTGTCCCCAAGACGAAGACTGTTCACGGGTGTCCCTGCCCGAGGGGGGCACCCCGGGCACTGCCTGGGGTGGGGGGGGAAACCTGGGGTCCCCAGCCACGGATGCCCTGGTAGCCCTCGCCCCACGAGCGGTCCCCAGTGCTGGGGCCGTGATGCCCCAGTGTGGGTGATGATGTCATGCACGCCTGGTGACATCACACTGCAGCCAGGGCAGGGCTGGCGCCTTGTCCCCCCACCCCGTGGCGGAGGGGAGGGGACGCTGAGGGACCCCTCCCAGCGACTCCATGACATCAGAACCACCGTGATGTCATGGGGGCCTGGTGACCTGCCGGTGGGGATGGGGGTCACCCCACGGAGCGGGGGCCACCCTGGGGGTCCCCGTCCCCTCCCACGGCCCGGGCTGGCCCCCCCCCCCTACTCACCGTAGAGCCCAATCATTGTTTCCAAGATTAAAACCCTCTCCGCTAAAATCTTCAGCGCCTCGCGGAGCTGGTGCAAACCCTCCCCCTGAGGAGAAGAGAGGGAGGGGGGGTGAGGCGGGGGGGGGGGGGGGGGGGGGGGCAGACCCCTGCATGGCCCCGGGCCACCTGCCCTGGGGGGGGTACATGGAGGGGACATGGGAACTCCCCACCTCCTGGCACCCCCTGACTCGCCACAAGAGCAGGGGAAGGAGTGGGGGTACCCTGGGGGGGGGGGGGCACCATCCCCCAGTCCTTCTCCTGGGGGGGGGGGGGGCAGGGGGTTCTGAGCCTACCTCATGCCCCCAGCACAGCTCTGTGCCCCCCCCGGTGCTGGGGGTCCTGGGAGGGTGGCTCTGTGCCCCATCACCCCACACAGGCACAGTGGGGAGGGACAGGGGGGACTTGGGGGGGCCATGCTGGTGGTGTGACCCCCCACCATGGGAGGGTACCCCCCCGCCCCAGCGTTTTGGGGGGAGGAAGGGGACAAGCGCAGCCAGGGACCCCCCATGCCATCACTGGGGTCCCGGGGGTGAGATGTGAGTGCAGGGCACACAGCTGGGGACCCCCAGGGATGGGACAAGGACACTGGGCACAGCTGGGGACCCCCGTTGGGATCCCAGGGACAAGATGTGGGGCACCGGGCACAGCTGGGGACCCCTCCATGCCACCGTTGGGGTCCTGGGGATGAGACACGGGCACTGGCCACTGCTGGGGACCCCCCATGCCACCACTGGGGTCCTGGGGATGAGACACGGGCACTGGCCACTGCTGGGGACCTCCCATGCCACCACTGGGGTGGGCAGGGATGAGCTTTGGGGAAGAGCAGGGGAGGGGGCTAGGGTCCCCCCCACACCCATCACCACCCCCACCAGCACCCCTGGGTGGCTGTCGTGTCGTGTTCCCCCCCCCCCCCCCCCCCCAGTAGATGTGTCCCCAGTGCCACCCCAGTGCCACCCCACTGCCACTCACCCAAGTGCCCTTCTCGCCCGGCTCTCCCCTGGGGCCCGGCTCGCCCTGAAACACAGAAAGGAGAGGGCCTGGCAGGGGGGGGACACGGGGGGGGGGGGGGCATAGCCTGGGGGGGGCCCAACCCAGCAACGTACCTGTGCCCCGTCCTGGCCACGGCTGCCCGGGTGGCCCTGGGGACCCTGCGGGGGGGGGGGAGAAAGACCGTCAGCACCCGGGGAGGGGGGGTGGGGGGCCACACCGGACCCTCTGTGGGAGATGCTGGCAGCTCCCCCCACCCCGGGCTGAGACCTCCCCAACTCGTGTCATGCTGGTGGGTACTCACCCTGTCTCCCTTCTCCCCGGGGGGGCCGGCAGCTCCAGGTGCCCCGGCTCTACCCTGCACAAGGACAAGGTGGGTGCCATCAGCCCAGGTGGGGGGGTCCAGGGGGGTTCAGCCCACCCTGTGCCCCCCACCCCGGTGCTCCCAGCACTTACATCAGGTCCTGGGGGGCCGGGTGGCCCGATGGGACCCGGGGGGCCAGGGGGACCTGCAAGGAGATGGGGCACAGCTCAAATTCATCCCTGGCAGGGTGCCCTTCATTGGGGCACCCTCAAAGTGGGGGGGCTAAAGAGGTGGTGGGGGGGACACACACACTCACCCATGGGCCCCACAGGTCCGGGGGGTCCAACGGGACCCACGATGCCCCCGGCAGCTTCAATGAAGGTGTTGGAGAGGAGCGGGTCCCCTGGGGGAGGGCATGGGTGGTGGGCAGGGGTCAGCCCCCCCACCTGGGGTCCCAGCACCCCCCCGCTGGGCAGGATCCGGCCACACCACTCCCACCCTGGGCGATGCTCCCACCCTGCCCCCCCCCCGGTGCCCATTCCCCACGGCCAGGCCCATCACCGGGCTGCCGTGGTACTTCTCCCCCTGCCCCCAGCCCCATCCTGGGGGTCAGCCCATGGAGGGGACCCCCCGATGGAGGGGACCCCCCCACACACACACGCCCAGCCCCTCCTTACTGGGCTCGGCTATGCGGGGTATCACTGGTCCAACGGGGGCAGGGGGTCCTGGGGGGCCGGGGGGGCCAGGTAGCCCCTTCTCTCCAGGGAGCCCCCTGGCTCCATCTCGGCCGGGTGGTCCTGGGGGGCCGGGGGGACCTGCAGGGAGGAAGAGGAGGGTGAAAATAGGGGGGGGGAGATGCCTATTAAACTCCCAATGCCTGAAGCTCTGCAGCGCTGGATCCTTCTGAGCCCCCAAACTGCTGCATGGACCCCCCCACCCCCCCCGAGATCTGCCAGCCAGGAGGGGGGGGTGCTCGGCTGGAGCCAGGCACTGGGCTGGGACCCCCCCACCCCAACCAGGGGTCCCCATCTCCCCTTACCTGGTGGCCCTTTTGGACCCTTCACCCCGGGAATGCCTGATGGTCCCCGTCCTCCCGTGTCTCCCTTGGGGCCGGGGGGGCCCCGCGCGCCAGGTCTCCCTGTGGACGAGCAGCACCCTCAGGGGGGGCACCCCAGGGACAGCCCCCCTCGGTGGGTGCCCCCCGCCCACACCCAGTCCCCACTGTGGCTCCCCAATGCCACCCTGGCGCAGGTGGGGGGAGCATCGGTCTGTGGGGGCACCCCAAGGGCAGCAGCCCCATGCAGCTGCCCCCACCCTGTCCCAAACCAAAGCTTGGGGGGGTTGGGGGGGGAGAGGGGGGGGCGGTTAACCCTGCAAACCCTCCCCAGAGCTGGCCTGGTCCCCAAGTGTGGCTCAGAGCCACCACTGTCCCCTGGGGTCAGCTGGGGGTGGGACTGCAGCCCGTTCCCCCAAGGTGAGGAGCGCCAAGAAGGGGGTCCCCCAGGTGCCTCCCCCCCCCCCCCCCCCCCCCCAAATATTGATAACACTCGGGTGCTTTTCCTGGGCAATGGTGCTGCTGGGTGGCATTGCCACCACCGCCAGTGCCGCGGGGGGGGGGGGGCTGTGGGGAGGGCTGGGGGGGGGGGGTGGGGGATATGGGGGGCGGGCAGCTGCCTTACCGTCATCGCCAGGGCTCCCACGGGCGGCTGGGGACCCCCAAAGCTGCCCGGTCTCTGGCCCCCTGCCGGGGGGGCTGCCTTTGGGTGCTGGGGAGGTGGGGGGTTCAGCCACCGACAGCCGGGCCACCTGGCGAAGAGATGAGAGGGTTGGGTGCCACAGTGGCGGGGGGCGGGGGGGGGGATGACACACCATAAGGTGACCCCCCCGGGCTCCTGTGTCCCTCGAGGGGTGGCCAGACCCGGTGCTGGTGGCACATTAAGGGGGGGCTCACCTGCGCCTCGAGGGTGGCGAGCCGGGCTGTCAGCTCCCCAACGTGGCTGCAGTTCAGGCACCCTGTGGGGGGGGGAAATGTGGGGGACACGGGCGGTCAGGTGGGGGCCACCCACCCCTCTCATGCAGCGTGTGGTGGCAAAGGCAGGGACCCACCTGAGAAAGCTGTGGGGCGCAGGGGGGGGCGGCGTGGGGCAGCGTGGGGGCGCCCAGCATCCCTCAAGGCGAGGAAGGTGTGAGGCTCTGCCGAGGGAAGGGGGGTCAGGAAGGGGGCAGCACCCCCCTGGTGTGTTGCCTCTGGTGGGAGGCACCCCCCCCAAGGGCCATGGGGCTGGGAAAGCTGGCTCACCCCAAAATATGGGCGGGGGGGGTGCAATGGGACCCGCTGCTTCTGCCCCATCCTCACTCCTGGTGAGCTTCAGAGCCCAAACCCACCCCATAACCCTCAACCAGAGCCCCCCAAACCCACCCAAACCTACCCCATAACCCTCAGCCAGAGCCCCCCATTCCCACCCCATAACCCTCAGACAGATCTCTCCAATCCCACCCCATAACCCTCAGCCAGAGCCCCCCAGTCCCACCCATGGTCCTGATCCAGACCCCTCCCAAACCCACCCCATAACCCTCAGCCAGAGCCCCCCCAATTCTACCCCATAACCCTCAACCAGAGCCCCCCAGTCCCACCCATGGTCCTGAACCAGACCCCCCCCAAACCCACCCCATAACCCTCAGCCAGAGCCCCCCCAATTCCACCTCATAACCCTCAGCCAGAGCCCCCCAGTCCCACCCATGGTCCTGATCCAGACCCCCCCCCAAACCCACCCCATAACCCTCAGCCAGATCCGCCCTCAAACCACCCCATAACCACACACCAGACCCCCCCCAACCCACCCCACAAACCTGAGCCAGCCCCCCTCAGACCCTCCCCGGTCCTCAACCTCATCCCCCCAAACACCCTCATGGCCCCCACCCAGCTCCCCCCGTGAGACCCCCCAGATCGGGGGTGGCTTTGGAGGCAGGGGGGGGCACATTCTTGAGGACACTGCCCACATCCACGACCCATCATGGGGTCCCAGCACCACGTCCCCACCGAGGGAACTCGGGGACAGCAGTTTGGGGCCACCCAGCGTGGCAGGAAAGGGGTGTCTGGAGCAAAGCTGGTGGCATCACGGCCCCCCCTCTCCCCCTCGCGCTGCCACCCCACCCCGGCACGGCCACCGCCATGCTGCAGGGGACAGCCAGCGCCGCCCTAAGTGGGCCCAGATGTGGGGCACCCGGCCAAGCACGAACAGAGCAGGAGGAGGAGGAAGAGGAGGAAGAGCCCCCCCGCCGCACCCCCCCATGCTGCTGCCACCCAGCTGGCTCCGGAGCCCCTCGTGCCAGCCACTGTCCTGCAGGACCCCACTGTCCCCAGGGTGTCCCCACCCCTGGGTGTCACCCCGCAGAGGCAGGGCCAGGCTAGGGACAGCCTGGGTCCCGGGGGAGAGGGAGGGAAGAGGATGTGGGTGACCATGGGGACAAAGCCACCCCACCACCACCCCCCCCGCCCCGGGTAAGGAGGCAGGCGGGGGGCCAGCTGCCGAGGTGGCAGCGCCCGTCCCACCACTCATGGCACAGCCTGGCACCCATTCATCCACCCGCGCAGGCAGCTGCCCACCCGCAGGCAGGGACAGCGGGCAGGCAGGCAGCCACCCCCTCGGGGCACAGCCACGTACCCACCCTCGCAGGAATGTCCGTCCGTCTGTCCGTCCACCCACCCACCCACACCCCACCCATCCATCGGCCTTTGAAGTTATCCACACACACACCCCCCCAGCACAGCCAGCCAAGCGTCCGTCTGCCCACCCACCCCTGCATCTGCCCGTCCAGCCAAACACAGGGCCATCCACCCATCTGTGGGGCCATCCACCCCTCTGTCTGTCCACCCACCCACCCACTGGAATCCCTCTCCATCTCTCCACCCACCCATCCATCCACATACAGGGACATCCACCCAACCACCAGCACAGGAACATCCAGCCAGCCAGCCTTTCCACTTGTCCGTTCCTCCATCCATGGACACAGCCACCCGTCCAACCACCAACACAGGAACATCCATCTGTCTGTCCATCCATCCATCCACCCATCCATCCACCCGCCCACCCACTTATCCATTCCTGCATCCATGGACACAGCCATCCATCCACCCACCCACAGAAACATCCATCCAGCCACACACGCAACTACCCATCCACCGACACAGGAACATCCGTCCATCCATGCATCCATCCATCTACCCACCCACGTACCCAGGAACATCCATCCATCTATCCACTTATCTATTCACCCATCCATGGACACAGCCATACATCCATCTACCTACAGGAACATCCATCCTTCCACTCACCCATCCATGGGAACATCCATCCATCTACCCACCCATTCACAGAAACATCTGTCCATCCACCCACCCACCCACGGGAACATCCATCCATTCATCCATCCACTCAACCATTCGAACATCCATCCATCCACACATTTGCCCACACAACAGAACATCCATCCATCCATCCTTCCCTCCCTCCCTCCCTCCCTCCCTCCCTCCCTCCATCCATCCACCTACAGAGGAACATTCATCCACAGAGGAACATCCATCTACCCATCCACCCATCCATCCCTCCATCCATCCACAGAAGAACATCCATCCGTCCATCCATCCCTCCCTCCCTCCATCCATCCACCTACAGAGGAACATTCATCCACAGAGGAACATCCATCCATCCATCCATCCATCCATCCATCCATCCATCCATCCATCCTTCCCTCCCTCCCTCCCTCCCTCCATCCATCCACCTACAGAGGAACATTCATCCACAGAGGAACATCCATCTACCCATCCACCCATCCATCCCTCCATCCATCCACAGAAGAACATCCATCCGTCCATCCGTCCATCCATCCGTCCATCCATCCCTCCCTCCCTCCATCCATCCACCTACAGAGGAACATTCATCCATCCATCCATCCATCCATCCATCCATCCATCCATCCATCCATATGTATCAATCTCTCCATCCACCCTGCCCTGCCCATCCCTACCAGAGATGTTGATGGCTAGGGACCACATCCTAGCCACTACCTCTGGGTGACACCACCCCACACTGGCCATGGAAAGGACCAGCAGCCCAGCGCCGAGGCAGGATGAGGACCCTTCCCACAGCCATGTGAGCTCCTACCTTCTTCACAGGTGGCCCCGGTGTGCCCAGGGCAGCACCTCCACTCCAGCGCTGTCACCGTCTTGTAGGTCACCCTGTAGATGGGCCGGACGATGGTGCGGTAGCTGCTGGCACAGAGTGGGTCAGCCCTTCAGACCCATCCCGGGAGCACCCCAGGGTGCTGGGGGCAGGGGGAGGATGATGGGTGCCCACTCTCAGGGGACCCTGGTGGCACCGCTCACCTGCCCCCACTGCAGGCCAGGGGCCAGCGGCAGCTCTGGAAGACCCTCTGGAGGAAGGTGCCGTTCTGGACATGGCACGACACCGTACGTGTCACCGTGTAGGAGCACCAGTTGCTGGAAGGGAAACCACCAGCCCCGTCAGCCTTGCCCAGGGGGGACACCATGGGGCTGGCGGAGGTGGCGGTGCCACCCGGGGTGTCCCCCCTGCCCCGGTCTCAGGGGGTCTGAGATTGCCCCGGGAGATGCTTTTGGGGTGCCCATAGGGGACCCTCCTGGGGTTGCCTTGGCACGCCGGGGGTGGGGGGGGTGAGGGGGGGGGAGCTGAGGCCCCACATTCCTGCTGCATTCCCAGCCCGGCACGGCGCTGGCGCCGGCTGGCCTGGAGCTGGGCCCGGAGCCCCCCCCTGCGCCCCCAGCCCACCCCACACAAAGGCTCCTTTCTTCGGGCCCCCCCCGCCTGCCCCACGCTGGCTCCTCATGCCAGGCTCTGCCCACCCTGGGCATCCCATTCTCCCCCTCCCAGCCTCAGTTTCCCCCTGCAGAGGTGGGGGGGACACCAGTGCCACCACACCAAGTGCCCCCCTCCCTCGGCGGCTCCAAACTCCGTACAATTTGGGTCAAAACTCAAGCTTTTTGGGACCGCCGCAGCGTCGCGCAGCCCCTGCGAGCAGGGAGGCGGTGATGGTGGGGACGAGTGGGCGCCACGCGGGGGGGCGACAATTGTCTGGGAGGTGCCGGGGGCGGGGGGGAGCTGGGGGGGGGGGTGACAGCAGGGTGGCACAGGGCTTTCCAGCCGGGCAGCATCCCAGGCGGGATCCGTGCCAGGGCCAGGAAAGCGCCCAGCCTGCCGGGGCGGCTGTCACCACACTGCTGCTGCCACCCTGCCATGCCAAGAGGGGACGCGGGGAGGGGGACAACGACACCCCCGGCCCCCCCATCCCTACCCAGGGTGACATCCCCCCTCCCCCGGCATCGTCCCCCCCTGGGTGGGCACGATGCTCCCCAGGCACAGGGATGCAGCAGGGGTGCCAAGCGCCGGCGGGGATGGGGATGGGGATGGGTCCTGGCCCGTTTCGCCTGGCAGAGGTGGGGGAATGCCCCCCCCCGGCAGTGGGGCAGGAGCTGGCGGGCATCAACGTGCCAGCGCTCGCATGGCCCGGTCTAACCCGGCCCACCCGCCGCTGAGCCACCACTCGTGCACCGAGCGGGCTCGGGCTCTGCTGCTGGGGCTTGCACACACTTTGGGCAAAGCCCACCCCGGGGTTGGCTCTGAATCCCACCCCCCCTTCCCAAAACCAGCCTGTTGGCTTCATGCCCCCCCCCCGGCTTGGGCATGTGGGACCCCAGAGATGCGTTAGCCCGATGAGAGGGATGGGGTGGGGGGCTCGTGGGTCCCCCCGTGCCAGCAGTGGGGTGGTGGGTGCGGGGTTGGGGGTTGGGAAGATTCTGGGGGGGGGACACACCACAGCAGGGTGGTGCCAAGGCGCTGGGGGCTTCCTGGGCTTGGCCGGGAGGGGAAGGGGAAATGAGGCGGCTTCTGCCCGTCGCCTCTCCGACCCGAGCGGAACCGGGAGGTCCCGGCAATCCGGTGCCGGAGACATGGCCAGAGCCAAAGATTTCCTGTAAACAACCCCCCCGCCATCCCGCCGGCCGCTCCGCTGGGATGGGACGGTGGGGACGGGGACCACAGACCCCCAAAATGGGCAGCGGGCTGCCCCGACCCCCACCGGGGACAGGCAGGACCCTGGGGCCAGGGCCGCTGACTCTGCACCACTCCCAGCAGACCCAGCGTGCCCAGGTAGCCCCAGTAGCCCCAGTATGCCCAGGCAACCCCAGTAGCTCCACCATGTCCCAGCACCTTGCTAGCCCTGGTGGCTTGCCCAGCAGTGATGCTAGACCCAGTAAGCCCTGCTAGCCCCAGTAACCCCCCAGTAAGCATCAGCAGTTCTCGCTAGCCCCAGTAACCCCAGCCCCAGTACATCCCACTAGCCCCAGTAACCCCCAGCCCCAGTAATCCCCCAGTAACCCCCAGCCCCAGCAAGTCCAGCTAACCCCAGTAGCCCCCCAGTAACTCTCAGCCCCAGGATGTCCTGCCAGCCCCAGTAACACCCAGTAGCCCCCAGGCCTGGAAAGTCAAGCTTCAGTATCCCTCAGTAACCACCAGTCCCAGTAAGTCCAGCTAGCCCCAGTATCCTCCAGTAAGCCCCCCAGTACCCCTGCAGCTTTCCCAGCCCTGGTAGCCCCAGCAGCACGGCTCAAGCAGCCCCTGCCCTGCCGTGCCCAGCAGCCGGTGCCCCCCAGTACCCGATGCCCTCCAGTGCCCAGAGCCCCCCAGTACCCGATGTCCCCCCTGCCCAGTATACGATGCACCCCAGTACCCGATGTCCCCCCTGCCCAGTATACGATGCACCCCAGTACCCGGATCCCCCTGGTAGATGATGCCCCCCAGTGCCTGAAGTCCCCTAGAACCCACTGGACCCCTGCCCAGTACACGATGCCCCCCCATTACCCGGAGTCCCCCAATACCCGATGCCCCCCCAGTGCCTGGAGCCCACTGGTACCCGATGCCCCCCAGTGCCCAGTACCTGATGCACCCCGGTACCCAGTGCCCACATCCCCCCTGTACCCGATGCCCCCCGGTGCCCACATCCCGCCGGTACCCAGTGCCCCCAGTGGCCGGTACCCACATCCCCCCCGGTACCCGATGGTGCCCGGAGCCCCCCGGTGCCCGCATCCCCAACCTCCCCTGTCCCCCCGGCGCTCCGTACCCGCCCCCCCACCCCGTGCCCGGACACCTCCTTCCCGGTGCCTGCGCTCCATCTCCCCGCTTCTCCCCCCCCCCCCCCCCTCCTCCTCCCCGTGCCCGGCTCCCTCCCGGTGTCCCCCCGGTGCCCCCGGTGCCGGTACCTGCGGGCGGCGGGCTGCAGCAGGGCCGGGCTCCAGGAGCCGGCGGCGGGCGGCGGCGGCAGCAGCAGGCAGCAGAGGGACAGGCAGAGCCCGAGGGGTGCAGGCAGGAGCGGGCAGCGGCGGCAGGGCCCCGCCATGGGCTCGGCGTGGGGCGGCGCTGCCCGGGCACCGGGCACCGGCACCGGCACCGAGCGGGGCGGCGGGCGGGGGAGGGGAGGGGAGGAGGGATGGAGGAGGAGGGATGAAGGAGGAGGAGGAGGAGGAGGGACCCTCCGCCCCCCCCCCCCCCCGCCTTCCGCCTCGCCGGCCCGGGGGTCCCGCTGGCGGCATGGACATGGCGGGGGGGGGGGGGGGGGGGGGGCACAATTTGGGGGGGGGCGCACACACGGGCCCGGAGGGGGCAGGATCGGCGGGGGGGGGGGGCGGTGGAGGGACAGTCCGGGAGGCCGGAGGGGGCTCAGCGCGGGGAGGGGGCACGGTGCGGGGGGTGGCCCCCGTGTGAGCCCCCCCCCCGCGTCCCTCTGCGTGGGTACACACGCGTGTGTGAGTCCCTGAGTGTGCATGGGGACACGGGGGGTGTGTGTGTGTGCATGGGTGCACACGTGTGTGCATAGGGGCATGTGTGTGCGCTGCTGTGTGTGCGTGGGGACACACGTGTGTATGTGCATGGGTGCACACGTGTGTGCATAGGGGCATGTGTGTGCGCCGCTGTGTGTGCATGAGGACACGGGGGTGTGTGTGTGCATGGGTGCACACGTGTGTGAATAGGGGCATGTGTGTGTGCTGCTGTTTGTGCATGGGGACACGTGTGTGCTGCTGTGTGTGCGTGGGGATGTGTGTGTGTGTGTGCATGGGTGCACATGTGTGTGCATAAGGGAATGTGTGTGTGCTGCTGTGTGTGCGTGGGGACACACGTGTATGTGTGCATGGGTGCACACGTGTGTGCATAGGGGCATGTGTGTGTGCTGCTGTGTGCGTGGGGACACATGTGTGCTGCTGTGTGTGCATGGGGATGTGTGTATGTGTGCATGGGTGCACACGTGTGTGCATAGGGGCATGTGTGTGCGCTGCTGTGTGTGCGTGGGGACACACGTGTGTGTGCATGGGTGCACACGTGTGTGCTGCTGTGTGTGCATGTGTACACATGTTTGTGTGCTTTTGTGTGCATGGGGACACATATCTGTATGCTTCTGCATGCACATGTGTACACATATGCGTGTGCATGGCTGCACACATGTGTTTCTGTGAGTGCGTGGGTACACACGTGTGTGCATCCCTGTGTACGCATGTGTGTGTGCATGGGAACACATATGTGTGTGCATGTGCGTGGGTGAGTTCACCCATCTGTGTGGTTTTATGTGTGCATGGGTACACACACGTGTGTGTGTGCATGGGTGCACATGTGTGTGCATGTGCACAGGTGCACATATATGCACGTGCATGTGTGTGCTTGGGTGCACACATGTGTGTGCATGGGTACATGTATGTGTCTGTGCATGTGTGTGCTTGGGTCCACACATCTGTGTTCTTCTGTGTGTGCCTGCATACACACGTGTGTGTGTATGGGTTCACGCATATAGGTGGCCCTGTGTGTGCCTGTGCACACATGTATGTGTGCATTAGTACACATGTGTGTGCATGAGAACACATGCATGTGTACACGTGTGTGCACCTCTGCATGTCCTGACACTCGTGTGCCCACGTGCCCATCCGTGTGCAATGTCCCGCAGGTCCGTGCGTGTCTCTGTGCACACGCGGGTGTGTTTGTGTCTGCGTGTGTGAACGTGTGTGCGCACATGGCCCGGGTGTGCGTGCATCCGCCTATCCCTCTGTCCGCCTGTCTCCGGCTGTTCTTCCGGCTGCCTCTTCCATGTGAGTGCGTGTGTGTGGTCCCCGTGTCGGGGCGTGCGAGGGGGGCCGCGTGTGTGCATGGGCGTGCGTGGGTGGTCCCTGCCCGTGGGGGGGGCTGGGGGGTGTCAGTGGTGGGGGGGGCCCTACAGGCAGCGTATCTGTCTGTCTGTCTCTGTGTGTCTGGGGACACGTCCCCGCACCGGCAGCACCCCGGGACCCCCCCCCACCCCTTTCCTCCGTGGGGTGTGGGTGTGGGCTCAGCCCCCTGATCAAGGCTGTCAGCACCCCCCCGGGCCCCCCCCCAACCCCTCCCCGCCTGCATGGGGGACCCAGGCGTCGGGGTGGTCGCTCATCTGCCAACCCGCTGTGTCCCTTCCCACGGGGACAGCGGGGAACCCAGGCGTCCAGACCCCCATCTGTGGGGCTGGGGTGGGTGTGTGTGTGTGTGTGTATGAGGGGGAGCTGTGCTCTGCCTGCCCCCCCCCCCCCCCAGCATGGGGGCAACCCTTTTTGGGGGGGGGGGGGGTATGACAAGCAGAGCTGGAGGACTCTGCTGGAGCAGATGAGGGACATCCCCCCCCCCCCCCCCTCCAGGAAGCCCCCCCACCCATGGGTGCCCCCTTCCTCTGGGCAGGGGGGGTACAAGGGCTCGGACAGCACAAGTTGGGGGGGGGGGGGTGTGCACCCCAAAAGCACACACCCACACCTTAGGGGACCCCGACTTCCCTGGGGGAGCCCTGCCTGACCCCCGGCTGGCAACCACCCCCTTGGTGGTTAGAGCACAAGGGGGGTCCCCAAATGCCTCCCCTGCCCCCCCGCAGTGCTGCTGTCACCCTGCGCCCCCCCCCCCCCCCCCCCCCCCCGCCTCCCCCCTGGCGTGTCCTTGCCGCAGGGGACATGCTGTTTACCCTCATGGGTGCTCGGAGGAGCCGAAGGTCACCCGCGCTCCTCCTCAGACTAAACAAAGCTGGGGGGGGGGGTTGCGGGGGGAACCCTTGGGTGTCACACCGGGTGATGCACGTGTGTGTCCCCCAGGGTCCGGGTGGTCCTCCCCCTGCAGGGTGGGGACAGGGCTGGGGCGCTGGGGGACGGATCCTGCTTGGCTTTGGCAGCTCCCTTCGGTGGCTCTCGGGGGGCTGGAGGCACCGGGGTCCCCCATCTCGTCCCCCCCAAAGTGGGGCAGCCCCACTCCCACTGCTCCTTGATGGCCGTCCCAGGCTGTCCCCAGCCCAGAGCTGAGCACGCGGGGTTGCACAGGACCTTGTCCCCACGGCTCCCCTGAGTGACCCCCACCCGGCCCTGAGGTCCCCTCATCTAAGCCCACCCCCTGCTCAGTGGCTTGGATCCCTCCAAGGCTCCTCAGGTGTGTTTCAGCCCGGCTCCAGGTCCCTGTGCCGTGTCCCTGTCCCAGTCTCGGGTCCCCGTGCCATCACCCAGCTCCAGGTCCCTGTCCCAGGTCCATGCCCCCATACCATGTCCCTTGTCCCAGCTCTATGTCCCCATGCCGTGTCCCCATCCCAGATCCACGTCCACATAGCGTGTCCCATATCCAGGTCCCTGCCCTGGCTCCATGTCCCCATGCCATGTCCCTGTCCCAGCTCCAGGTCCCCATGTCATGTCCCTTGTCCCAGCACCAGGTCGTCCCCACACCATGTCCCCATCCCAGCACCATGTCTCCATACCATGTCCCATCTCCAGGTCCCTGTCCCCATGCACCAAGTCGTCCCCACACCATGTCCCCATCCCAGCACCATGTCCCCATACCATGTCCCATCTCTAGGTCCCTGTCCCCATGCCATGTCCCTGCCCTGGCTCCATGTCCCCATTCCATGTCCCTGTCCCAAGCTCCAGGTCACCATGCCGTGTCCCAGGTGAACTTAGATGAGGCTCCTGGGCCAGGAGATGGCTTGGGGTGTGTGTGTCAGGTGGGGCTCCTCAGGTCAATTATGGCCTATTCGTACCTGCGGAGCCCTGCCACATGTCCCCACCAATGTCCCCAGCTCTGTGTCCCCTCTCTGTGACCCCATCTGCTCCCTGAACGGCACGTCCCCTGCCAGCCTGGCTCCAGGCGAGGTGTGGGGCAGACCAGGATGGGGAGAGGCTGCTGGTGGGTCCCAAGGGTGGTGATGGGGCTCACAGAGCAGGCCCCCGGGACCCCCACCCCTGCCTGAGCCATGGCATTGGGTGCCAGTCCCACTTGCCGTGGGGCCGGCCCCTGGTATGAGACCTGGGTGCAGCTCGTTGCATGGATGGGGCAGTGGGTGGCTCCTGCCCGTGCAGGCCAACCGGGATCCATGTCCCCCACCGTGGGGATGGGGACGGGGTCGGGTGGGTGTCCCCTTGCCCGATCCCGCTCATCCCTTGCCCGGCCCTGGGGGTGGGTGCTCGGGGCAGGGATCGAGCCGGGGCCACCAGGTGGCACTGCGAGGCCACCGTGGCTGTCCCTGCCCTGCCCCCGGCCAGCCCCAGGGTCAGCCCCGGTCCCCGGCCAGCACTGTGGCCCGTGAGTGTCCCCTTCCCGGGAGATGATACGACAGGAGCCCGAGAAGAACAACCCCTCCGTCCCCGGATCTGTCCCCAGTCTGTCCCTCCACGGGCACGGCCACAGCGGCAACCCCTCTGTCCCCAAACCTGTCCCTCCGTGGGCACAGCCAGAGTCCCAACTCCCCTGTCCCCAAACCTGTCCCTCCGTGGGCACAGCCAGAGTCCCAACTCCCCTGTCCCCAGATCAGCCCCCTCTGCAAGCACAGTCAGAGCGACAGCCCCTCCATCCCCAGATCGGTCCCCAAACCTATGACTCTGCAGGCAGAACCCGAGTGACAACGCGTCTGTCCCCAGACCCGTCCCCAAATCTAGCTCTCGGCAGGCAGGGCCGCGAGCCCCTGGGCTGAGGGGGCTGGTGATGGGGGTGAGTGGGGCGGTACTGGGGTGTCCCCACGGCTCAGGCCTCCTGCCACCTCCCGTGCCTCAGTTTCCCCACGGGGCTGCAGGAACCACCTGCCCTAAGGGGCACAAGTTGCCCCCCCCTGGTCAGGCTGATCACCCCAGGACAAGACCCCCGTGGGGTCACCCCACCCAATGGGGGTGTGTGTGAGCACACGTGTGCTCGCCCCTCCGACACGTGTGTGTGTCCGTGCCCCAGGGCTGGGCCATCTGTGGGTGCCACTGCCTGGTCCTGCGCTGGGTGTGGGTTCCTGGTGTGGGCACTGGGTACCTGGCGTTGGTGGGGGTCCCCGATGGGGGTCCCCGATGTGGGTGGGGGTCCCTGCTGTAGGTGTGGGTGTACATGTGGCTGGTGCATTGGCTCCCAGGGCAGGTGGGGGTCCCCGGTGCAGGGCACTGGTGTGTGTGTCCAGTCCGTGTCCTGGGTGTGGGTGCCCGGTCCCCTGAGAGTCCCCAGGGTGGGTGCCTGGCCCCGGTGTGTGTCCCCAGGGTGGCACCTGGCCCCGGTGCAGATGCCCAGTCCCCTGTGCGTCCCAAGCGTGTGTCCCCAATCCCCTGTGCATGTTCCTGGTGGGGGTGCCCAGCCCCAGTGCGGGTCCCCAGTCCCAGTACAGGTCCCCAGTGCGGATACCTGGTCCCCTACGTGTCCCCAGTGGGGATGCCCAATCCTCTGTGTGTCCCCAGTGTGTGTCCCCAGTGAAGACACCTGGTTCCCTGTGCCGGTCCCCAGTGTAGGGGCCTGCTCCTGGTGTGGGTGCCCAGTCCTGGTACAGGTCCGTGTCCCCAGTCCCCTACATGTTCCAGTGTGGATGCCCAGTCCCCAGTGCGTGTCCCTGGTGTGTGTCCCCAGTGGAGGTGCCCCGTCCCGATGGGTGTCCACGGAGGGGGTGCTAGGTCCCCTGTGCAGGTGCCCGGTCCCCAGTGCCTGCCCCCGGTGGGTGTCCCCGGTCCTGGTGAGTGTTCCCGGTCCTGGCCTGTGTCCCCTAGTGTGTGTGCCCAGTCCCAGTGCGTGTCCCCGCTGCAGATGCCCGGTCCCTGTGCCTGTCCCCGGTGCGTGTGCCCAGTCCTGGGTGCCAGCCTCCGGTGCAGATGCCCGGTGGGTGTCCCCAGGGGGGGATGCCAAGTCCCGGTGTGTGTGTCCCTGCGCAGATGCCCGGTCCCTGTGCCTGCCTCCGGTGCGTGTGCCCGCTCGCCAGTGCCAGCCCCTGGTGCAGATGCCCGGTCCAGATGCCCGGTCCCTGTGCCTGCCCCCGGTGCAGATGCCCGGTCCCCGGTGCCTGCCCCCGGCGCAGATGCCCGGTCCCCGGTGCCAGCCCCCGGTGCAGATGCCCGGTCCCTGTGCCTGCCCCCGGCGCAGATGCCCGGTCCCCGGTGCCAGCCCCCGGTGCAGATGCCCGGTCCCTGTGCCTGCCCCCGGCGCAGATGCCCGGTCCCCGGTGCCAGCCCCCGGTGCAGATGCCCGGTCCCCGGTGCCAGCCCCCGGTGCAGATGCCCGGTCCCCGGCGCGTGTCCCCGGTGCGCGTGTGCCCGGTCCCCGGCGCGTGTCCCCGGTGCGGGTACCCGCGCGGCCGTGCGCGCCGCCGCCGGTGCCGGTGGCTGCCTGGCGCTGGCGGAGCGCTGCCGCCGCCCGGCCCCGCGCCCGCCGCCGCCGCCGCCGCTGCTCCCGGTGCGGCTGCGGGTCCCGCTGCGGCTACGGCTGCCGGAGGTAAGGGATGCCGGGCGGCGGCGGCCATGGCGGGGCGGGGGGGGGTGCCGGCTCCGGGGAGGGGGGCGGCGGAGGGACCGTGCGCGGGAGAGGGGGGGACACACCGTACAACGGGGAGCTGGGGGTTGCCGTGCACCGGAGGAGGAGGCGGGGGGGGGGGCACCGTGCAGCGGGGGGTGCTGGGGGCTGTCGTGCACCGGGGATATCGTGCAGCGGGGGGGGGCTGGGGGCTGTTGTGCACCGGGGGGACCGTGCACCGGGGGCCGGGCCTGGCCTTTCCAACGCCCCCCCCCCCCCCCCCCCCCCGAGAGGAGCTGGGCCCCGGGGGGTGGGGAGGAGGCTAGCACCGGGGGTCGCCCCCACAGCCTGGTCCCGAGGGGGTAGCGGGGTTGGGGTGAGGGTCCCTCTGTCTCCGGCGGTGCTCGGGGTCACGGCGGGTGCTGGGTGAGTGTGAGGGTGCACACGCGTATGGAGGTGTGAGGGTGCGTGTGTGCACACCTGTGTTGGTGTGTGTGTGTGCATCCCGGGGGGGGGGGGGTGTGTTGTTGTGCTGCCGTGGGTCCCCGTGTCCGTCTGTCCCTCTGTCTTGGTCCCGCTGTCTGTGTCACCGGCTGTGTGTGTGCCAGCGCGTGTGCCCGTGCGTGCGTCTCTGTGTCAGCGTGTCTGTGTGTGTCTGGCCGTGTCCGTGCGGCTGGCTGTGCAGCAACCCCCCCTCCAGCCCCCCACCCACCTCCGTGGGGCTGGGGGTTGCTGTGGGTGAGTGAGGGGCTGGATGAGGGAGTGGGGGGCTGGGGTGAGCGGCCGGGGATCACCCCCAGCCCGATGCCTGCAGTGCAGATCATAAATCAGCGGCGGCTGGAGCGGGCTTGGGGGGCCCGCAGGCTCCCCGGCACCCAGACCGCCTGGGCAGCGAGCCATGGGGCTCCTCAGCCTCATGAGACCCCCGTCAGCCTCCCAGGGCTGTAAGCAGGGTTGCTTGTCCCCCCCTTGTCCCCCTTGTCCCCGCTGTGACGTTGGAGGCCAGCAGCCAGCCGGGGCTGGCAGACAGCCCACGCTGCCAGGGCTGCGGGCACAGCGGCCTCCCTGTCCGCTGGCTCCGCAGGGGTGATGGGGACCGTCCCCCAATGCCACCCGTGTGACGGTACCCAGGGGTGACCAGTGCCGTGACCCTGTTTTGCAGGTGACACCCCCCTCGCTTGCCACCGGTGACGTGCTGGGCAGCGGGGACAGCCGTGGAGCCACCGAGGACATAGGCTGAGCGGCGGGACACGAGGAGGAAGAGGAGGAGGGGGTATCTTGGGGACAGCATCGTGGTTGTATGTCCCCAGCAGCTGCCAACCACCCTTGAGCCGACGCAGCCCGGGGGGGTCCCAGTGGCTTTTTGGAGCCTGAGCCCTGCCAGCACCGCGGGGAGGAGGAAGGGCCGAGGAAGACGTGCCGGGTGATGGATGGCCCCAGCCCGGCACCGCAGCCCTGGGAGAGCGGGACCGGGCGGTTCGGGGACCTCGGGGACCTGGCTGGCAGCGCCCGCCTCTGCAGAGCCCCGCAGCGTTTGCTCTGCTGAGCTCTGGAGCCCGCAGCCGGCGGGAGCCAGGAGGAGGATTCGGAGGGGCTCCGGGTGAGCCCAGCGTCCCTGTGCTGGGGCATGGCGCAGGGCTGAGCCACCGTCCCCCCAGCATGGCACGGCAGGGCTCGGGGGCCATGCTGGCCTCCGGTGGCCTGGGCTTCCCCCCACAGAACCTGGCCCGCGTGGTGGTGTGGGAATGGCTGAACGAGCATGGGCGCTGGCGGCCCTACTCGGCCGCCGTTTGCCACCACATCGAGAACGTGCTGAAGGAGGACGCCCGTGGCAGCGTGGTGCTGGGCCAGGTCGACGTCCAGCTGGCGCCCTATGTCATTGACCTCCAGTCCATGCACCAGTTCCGGCAGGACACGGGTAAGGGGTTGGCGTCGAGCCGGGAACATCCATCTATCCACCCATCCATCCTTCCATCCCTCCATCCTTCCATCCTTCCATACCTCCATCCTTCCATACCTCTATCTTTCCATCAGAAAATCATAGAATCATAGAATGGTTTGGGTTGGAAGGGACCTTAACGACCATCCAGTTCCGACCTCCCTGACCTGGGCAGGGACACCTCCCATCAGACCAGGTTGCTCAAAGCCCTGTCCAACCTGCCCTTGAACATCCTTCCATCCTTCCATCCACCTCAGTGTGTATCTGTTTATCTGCCTGTTGTTCCATCCATCTGTCCATTCATCCATGCATCTATCTCACTGCATATCCGTTTGTCTGTCATTCATTCCATCCATCCATCCATCCATCCATCCATCCATCCATCCATCCATCCTCCATCCCTCCCAGTGTATCTCCACTTGTCTGTCACTTCATTCCTGCATCCATCCATCCATCTGCCTGTCCATCTGTCCTTCCACCCCATTGCACACACCCTCCTCTCCGTTCATCTGTCCCTCCTGCTTGTCCTCTCATCCCCTCTTCCTGATGGTCTCTGTCCCCCTGTGGACCCCACAAGGCTCTTCCTGGCCTTTCCTTTCCCCTTCCCCACTTTCCCCCTCTACCGTGGACCCATGCCCTGGAGGAACATGTCCCAAAGTCCCTCCATCCTCCGTGGGGTGCTGTGCTGGGTGGTGTGTCACACTGTCACTCTGGCCATCCCTCTGCCCCACAGAACTGCTGCATCCGGGGTCTCCGAGGAACTGGGGAGGCCCCAGTTTGGGCACTGGGAGCTGTGGTGGGGTACTGGGCTGGTTGCAGCCATGCAGCTGTGGCGGTGGCTGCCTGCCTGCCGACGGCGCCGTGCTGCGGCACACATCCAGGCCATGTGTCCTCGGGGGAAATCAAAGCCGGTCCCGTGCCGGCACTGAGCCCAGACCCCATTAAATGTGTCCCCGTCACGGCATGACCCATTAAACTGGCACGTGCCGGCTGTGCCACTGGGGACTCGCCGATTTGGGTGCTTTCCTGGCCATTCCTGCTTGCCGGCAAGCATAGGGCTACCAAGGGCAAGGTCTGACCCCAGGCCAGGCAGAGCAGGCAGGGGACCTGTCACACACCATGTGACACCCCCAATCTCCCCACAAACATGCCAATGCCCCCCATGCCCGGCCACCGATGCCACCATTCCTGGTCACTAGCGATGGTGAATGACCCTGCGTGTGGATGTGGCTCCTGCAATGGGCTGGGGACCAAGACGGGGACCAAGCCAGGGACCTGCCACCCTGCCTTGGACATCAACCTGGCTCTGAGTTGGTCTCCATCCAGTCACGGGCTTGGCAAGGGGCAACTTGGCACCCGCAGCCCCGAGTCAGCGTGGCCGCGGCCGCCGGCACGACCGAGGTCGTGCCGGCGGCCGTGGCCACGCTGACTCGGGGCTGCGGGTGCCACTGGGACACCCTGGTTGTCCCCATGCCAGCTCCTGCCAGCTTTGGCCAGGACCCATCCTGTGACGGCAGGCACCTGGCATCACGTTCCATGGCCATGGTGCCAGGTGCTCCCAAGGGTGTCAATGTGCCCATTGTGGGACCACGGCTGGGTTTGGGGGTGACATGTCTCCCGGGAGCAAAACGTCTCTTCCCAGGATGTCCCCAGGTACCACGGTCCCTTGTGGTAGCAGGGCTTGGGGACAGGGGTGCTGAGAGAGGGGCTTTGCCATCCCCTCAGGCTCGCAGCAGGGATGTCACCGCAGGGGACACGGCCACCGGTTTGACCCCATCCCGTAGATCATCCTCAGCATCGTCATCTCTGTGTGCCCCATCCCTGTATCCACCTCCATCCATCGCCTCTGCCCTCGGATGTGGCCTGGGGGTAGCCAGGTTTGGAGGCTGCCAGATGTCTCTTGGGTCCCGTGGTGCTCGGGGACATGAGAGTCCCTCATGCTGAGGGTGCCCACTAGGGCATGGGGACACAGGGAAGGTGGGCAGGAGGTGGGGATTGAGGGGGATCTTGGCCCGTGCCACTCCTGGGGCGGGAGAAACCCTCACAAAACGGTGACGGTGTGAAATGAGGTGACCCCGTTCCAAGCAGCGGGGACGCGCATCCCCTCCCTGTGGCCCTGGGGACACTGGCTCGGCCCTGCGGCAACGGTAGAGGGGACAGGATCTGTGTGGCTGGGGGCAGCTGGTGGCCCTCGGGGACCCGGAGCTGCGTCTGCCCACATACTGGGGTCTCCTCCCTTTGTCCTCCTCTGCTCCGCGGCAGCGGGATGCGGCGTGTGGATGTGAGCGGGCAGTGGGATGTGGGATGTGGTTGCAAGGACCAGTGGAATGCGGGACATGGATGTGAGTAGGATGTGGGATGCAGGATGCAGCTGCAGTTGGGCAGCGGGACATGGGATGCAGTTGCAAGGACTGGCAGGATGCGGGATACAGCTGCAAGGACCAGTGGGATGAGGGACATGGATGTGAGCGGGATGCAGGATGTGGGATGCAGATGCAATTGGTCAGTGGGACATGGGATGCAGTTGCAAGGACCAGTGGGATGCAGGATGCAGTTGCAAGGACCAGTGGGATGTGGGACATGGATGTGAGTGGGATGCAGGATGCAGCTGCAGTTGGGCAGCGGGACATGGGATGCAGCTGCAAGGACCAGTGGGATGCAGGATGCAGCTGCAGTTGGGCAGCGGGACATGGGATGCATTTGCAAGGACCAGTGGGATGCAGGATACAGTTGCAAGGACCAGGGGGATGTGGGATGCAGGCAGCTGCAAGGACCAGTGGGATGTGGGACATGGATGTGAGTGGGATGCGGGATGCGGGCATGAGCGGGCAGCAGGATGGGGGCCACGGATGCAAGGAGGCAGGCGCGGATGTAAACACAGGCGGGATGCAGGGCACGGATGCGAGCGGGATGTGGACGTGAGCGGGCGGTGGGATGTGGACGTGAGCCGGCAGCAGGATTGGGGATGGGGGCTGGAGCGGGCAGCAGGACGAGCGGTTCCCCGGGGGATGAGCATCCTCCCTGCTTCCCTCCCGCGGGGCCGCCGGCGGAGCTGCCTCAGCACAAGCCGGCAGCTGGGCCCAGGCTCTGCTGCCTGCCGCGGCTGATGATTAATGACCGTTATTAGCATCGTTAATCGGGCTGGGCAAACGGTGCTGGCGAGGAGATAGAAAGGCACCGCGCTGCAGGGGCACTGCCAGGGCTGCAGCTCAAGGAGGGGACTGTGATGCTTCCCCTCACCGCGGAGCTTCAGGTGTGGCTTTAGCATCCAACTCGGTCACAAACAGGCAGCGAGGGGCCAGGATTTGGCCGTGCACAGGGGACGCTTTGCTCCCGTGACTGCCAGCTCCGGCCGGAGCCACAGCAGCTGTCAGGAAACCTCTCCTGACCGGGAAATGCTCCGGGAATGGCGAGGGGATCCTGGCCAGGGAGGGTGGATATGGGCCTGGACCAGAGGGATGGAAAAAGGTGCTGGGGGGGCTGAGCAGCATCGCCCTTCCCACGGCGGCCGGGGCCGTGATCCCGACTGCCGGCAGCGTGGCCGACAGCCAAGCCGCCACCGCTGATGGAGGGTTGTTGAAGCCTGAGGAGTCCCCGGGGAGGTGTAGCCCTGCAGACACGCCAATCGATCCATCGCACGCCACTGCTGCTCGGCCGAGGGGGAGGCAGGGGCTGTTGGGGAGCAGTGGCCATCACCCCTCTGCACCCTGGGGTGCTTTGTGGAGGGGGAGAGCAGCTGCTTTCATCCCCAAAGTGCTTCTGCATCCCCATCCCTGTGGGGTGCCGGGCTGGGAACTGGAGACACGTGTGTGTGGGCATGGGTCCCACCACCAGCATCCTGGGGTGCTGGAGCCCTGTGGGGGCTCAATCCCCCCCTGTCTCCCCAGGGACCATGCGCCCCGTACGGAGGAACTTCTATGACCCGTCCTCGGCCCCGGGGAAGGGCATCGTGTGGGAGTGGGAGAATGACAACAACTCCTGGACCCCTTACGACATGGACATCTGCATCACCATCCAGAACGCCTACGAGAAGCAGCACCCCTGGCTGGACCTCTCCTCCCTGGGCTTCTGCTACCTCATCTACTTCAGCAGCATGTCCCAAATGAACCGGCAAACCCAACGCAAGCGCCGGCTCCGGCGTCGCATGGACCTGGCCTATCCCCTCACCATGGGCTCCATCCCCAAGTCGCAGTCGTGGCCGGTGGGGACCAGCACGGGGACACCCTGCTCCTGCCCTCAGTGCCTGCTGGTCAACAGCACCCGCGCCGCCTCCAACGCCATCCTGGCTTCCCAACGCCGCAAGCTCTACCCGGGTGCCGTCCGCCAGAGCAGCACCTTCGCCGGGGGGGCTCTATGGCCGACGGGGACGGCAGCGGTGGCGGGTGGCACAGCCAAGGGCGAGGGGCTGCGGGTGCCTGGTGGAGCATTTGCTCCCAGCCAGAGCGTGCCCAGCGGGGCGCCACTGCCTGGGCTCAACAACCTCAACCGGCCCGGCACGCAGCGGGGGTCCGGACTCGGTGCCCGGGCCACCGTCCCCCCCGGGTAAGCTGGCTGGAGGAGGGTGGCCTGGGAAAGGGGATGGCTGTGGTGTCACCGAGGCTGTGGGGATGGCAGGCGAGGTGGGCACAGGCACACAGAGCTGGGGGAAAGGGGAGATGGAGGTGCCTCGTTCCCTGCTGTCACCTCGCACAAGCAGCCCTGGCCCGTCTGGCACTGTGTCACCTCCAGCCCCAGGCACCCCAGCCTGGGGACATGGTGGCAGGAGGGACAGCCCCAGCAGCTGGCTTGTCCCGGATGGTCCCCTGGATCCCTGCCCCTGCAGCAGGGCCGCGGTGATTTGTGCAGTGTGCCATGCCGTGCCACACTCTGCCGTGACGTGCCACACTCTGCCGTGACGTGCCACACTATGACATGCCATGCCACACTGTGCCATGCCATGCCACACCAGCTGGAGGAGGAGTGCCTGGTCCCAGGGGACTCGTGTCCTCGCTGGCCAGCACGGGGTGTATGACCCTGCTCAGGTCTCTGGGGAGGTCACAGTTGTGGGGACGACAGACATGTCCCCTACACGGTTGGCAATAACTCACCGAGGGGATGCGGGCGGAGGGGGCAGACCCTCAGTGGGATGTCCTGGTGGGTGTTCCTGTCCTGGCACCCAAACCCCCGTGGCCGTACCCCTCGGTGGGTTGACCCAGTGTCCCCTCAGGGCTCTTGTCACGGGCTGAGGGGCAGGCAGGGCGGGCAGGAGCAGCCGTGGCCCCAAGCCCGGTCTGACGAGCGGGCTGTGACGGCACGGCTGGCAGCCTGCCGGTGTGGGAAAGCCCCAGTTCCGCTCGCTTGGGTGGGAACTGGCCCAAATCCTGCCCTGGGGTATTTGGTTGGAGCCCCCCCAGAGGTGAGTGAGTGCTCCGGGCTGCAGCAAGCCACCCTGGGGGACAAGGGGAGAGCCTGTCCCATCCCTCACAGATCCCTGCCACGGGGGCAGGATCTGGCCCCGGGCTGGGGGGCACAGGGGGAGGCAGGTTCACTGAGCCCCCGGCAGGTCCTGGTGTGTTTCCTTCCCCTGCTGACGTGCTGCTTTCGCTTCCGTGTGCTGGGCGCTGGGCCATGCAGTCCCTGTCCCCGTCACTGTCCCCGTCACTGTCCCCGTCACTGTCCCCATCACTGTCTCCGTCCCCGTACCGGCACACAGGCCCCATCCCGCACAGCCTCATGGACAGGTAGGAGGGGGCCAGGAAGACCCCAGGGGGGCACCTGGGTTGGGTCCTCCACCACTGCCCCAGCCTTGGCGTGGGTCAGGGCAGCTTTGGGAACCAGAGGGAAAATGCCTTGTGTGGGGCTGAGTGCTGCCAAACTCATCACTGTGATGGTTGTGTGCATGGGGGGGGCTTTGGGGATTGGGGAGGGGGTTGACATTGCTGGCGGGGGATGCTGTCTGTGCTGCCGAGCTGGGACAGTGGGATGTTGATGTGAGCCGGCAGTGGGATTCGGGACGTGGACGGGAGCGGGCAGCAGGGGCGGGCGGTTCTCTGTGGGCTGCTGGTAGAGTGGGGTGAGGGCAGGAGAGAGCTTGGGCACCATGTAGGGATTCTCTGATGTGCTTTCTTGCTCATCCTTCGTCCCAGTGCATGCTCCATTCCATCCCTCTCTCCCTCCCTCCCTGCCTCCCTCCGTCCGTCCATCCATCCAACCATCCCTACCTTCCTCCCTTCATCCCTCCCTCCTTCTCTCTATACCTCCCTCCCTTCATCCATCCCTCCATCCATCCGTCCATCCCTCCCTCCATCCCTCTCTCTGTCCCTTCCTCCATTCCTCCCTCCATCCCTCCATCCCTCTATCCCTCCATCCATCTATCCATCCATCCATCCATCCATCCATCCATCCTTCCCTCCATCCTTCCCTCCATCCTTCCATCAATCCACCCCTTCCTCCATTCCTCCCTCCATCCATCCCTCCATCCCTCCACTCATCCCTCTGTCCCTTCATCACTCCATCCCTCCATCCATCCATCCATTCCTCCCTCCTTCCCTCCTTCCACCCACTTGCCCAGCCACACATCTGTCAGTCCATCCATCTGTCCATCCCTCTCCCGTCCATCCATCCACCCCTCTCTCCATCCCTCCCTCCATCCACCCCACCTGTGGGCACGGCCACATCCACACCAGCACACACCAGCATACGGGCCCCCGCCTCCCACCCGGATCTGCCCACGCTCCCAGCTGCACACCCAGCCTTGCACGCGCGGGTGCACACACGAGTACGCACACGGGTGCACCCAGGAGGTGCCGTGGGTCAGTGGGTGCAAGCAGGCAGGGAGGCACCGTGCCATCGCCCTGGGGGTCTTGGTGCTGGCAGCCCTGGAGGGGTGAGGGTCTCCCTGGGGCATGGGAGCGGTGTCCAGGGTGATGGGTGAGGTGCCAAGGGGCAGGGACAGTCCCCGTGCGGAGAGCGGGACATGAGGCATCGCCATGGGGACATCCTGATGAGGGTCAAGGAGGAGGGGATGTCCCCAGCGCCACTGGGACCCCAGGATGGACATGTGGCACTGGGTGACAGCCCCGTGAGGTGGGACAGCAACCCCTCATCTGGCAAGGGGACACCTTGCCCTGCGTGCCATGGGGATGACACTGCCCTGGGGACATGGAGGGGACAGTGCCAGCCCTGCCAGCCTGGCTGAACCCCTTCCCCTCCCATCTCCGTGCAGGGTGCCAGCCCTCCCGGTCAAGAACCTGAATGGCACTGGCCCCGTCCATCCTGCCCTCGCAGGTAAGGGGGGGCGTCCTGCCACCATGGGGTGACATCGTGGGGCTGGGGAGCAGGGTGTGGGGCTGAGGCACGGCCAGGCGGTGGGAAGGATGGACGGACATTGGGTGGACAGAGGGACAGCACGTTTCTCCTCCCTGCCCCCCCCGGTGCAGGGATGACGGGCATCCTCATGTGTGCCGCCGGGCTGCCCGTCTGCCTGACCCGCGCCCCCAAACCCATCCTGCACCCGCCGCCCGTCAGCAAGAGCGACATCAAACCTGTGCCCGGCGTCAACGGCATCTGCAGGAAAACCAAAAAGAAACATCTCAAAAAGAGTAAGGAGCCGCCGGTGCCCCCGTGCCCCCTCTGCCATGCCAGAGGGGAAACTGAGGCACGGGCACTGCTGCTGCCCACGGGGGGTGGGACCCCCGAGGGGTTTTCCTGAGGGTTTTGGGGTGATGCCCACAGCCCCTCCTCCTCGAGCTGTCCCCATCCCGGTGGCAGAGGTGTCAGGGTGCTGGGGGGACCGCGGGCAGGCTCTGATGTCATCCCCCCCTGTGCCCATGTCAGGCAAGACCCCTGAGGACGTGGTGCGCCGCTACATCCAGAAGGTGAAGAACCCCCCGGATGAGGTAAGCGGGCACCCCCGGGCACCGCAGCTCGGCCCACGGGCTCGCACCGGGGCTGCTGGAGGTTCGCGGGGCTCGGGCAGGGGGCGGGCAGCCCCCCATGGTGGGCAGAGAGCCAGGGGTGACCTCCGCATCCCACCCGGGTGCTGATGCCCGTCAACCTGTGCCCGTCAGGACTGCACCATCTGCATGGAGCGGTTGGTCACCTCCTCCGGCTACGAGGGCGTCCTCAGCCACAGGGGCATCAAGCCGGAGCTGGTGGGCAAGCTGGGCAAGTGCGGGCACATGTACCACCTCCTCTGCCTCCTGGCCATGTACAACAACGGCAACAAGGTGAGCTGGGACATCCCCCCCCGCCCCGGGGGGACACCTGGGGGTGCTGAGGGGTGGGTGCCGTCCCTGATGCCCCCCTGGGTGCCCACGCAGGATGGCAGCCTGCAGTGCCCCACCTGTAAGGCCATCTATGGGGAGAAGACGGGCACGCAGCCTCCCGGGAAGATGGAGTTTCACCTCATCCCCCACTCCCTCCCGGGTTACACCGACTCCAAAACCATCCGGATCGTCTATGACATTCCCACTGGCATCCAGGTGAGGAACCTGTGTCCGCCCCCTCCCTACCGGGACACTCGCCAGACTGGGTGTCCCCACCCTGTCACCCACTCACCCCGTTGCCCTACCGTCCAGGGCCCAGAGCACCCCAATCCCGGGAAGAAGTTCACGGCGCGTGGCTTTCCACGGCACTGCTACCTGCCCGACAACGAGAAGGGCAGGAAGGTGGGCATTCCCGATGGAACCGGTGTGGGATAGGGTGGGGTGGGACAGAATGGGAAGGGGATGGGATGGGAATGGGACAGAAAGGGATAGAAATGGGACGGGATGGGATGGGAATAGGACAGGAAGGGATGGGATGGGATGGGATGGGAATGGGACAGGAAGGGATGGGATGAGATGGGATGGGATGGGAAGGGGATGGGAATGGGATGGGAAGGGAAGGGGATGGGAGGGGATGGGATGGGAATGGGACAGGAAGGGAAGGGATAGGATGGGATGTGATGGAGATGGGAAGGGAATACGATGGAATGGGCTGGGAAGGGGATGGGAATGGGACAGGAAGGGATGGGATGGGATGAAGATGGGATGGGAAGGTATGGAATGGAAAGGGATGGGATAGGACGGGGATGGGATGGGATGGGATGGGAAGGGAAGCGAATGGGAAGGGTTAGGGTAGGATGGGATTGGAAGAGAAGGTATAGGAAGGGATGGAATAGAATGGGAAGGATGAGATAGAATAGGAGTTGATGGGATGGGAAGTGATGGAATGAGATGGGATAGAATGGGACGTGATGGGGAGGATGCAGCAGTGCCGGGGTGGGTCTGGGATGTGCCCCAGGGAAGGGTGGCACCACGCGGGCACCGTGCTGGGGCTGAACCCTGCACCCTGTGGTGCTGGGGCCGTGCCGTGGTGGGTGGGAGGAGGGCTGGGGGTGCCGGGTGGGCGAGCGATGGCCGTGCCCGCCCGCCCCAGGTGCTGAAGCTACTGATCGTGGCCTGGGACCGGCGGCTCATCTTCACCATCGGCACCTCCAACACCACGGGGGAGTCGGACACGGTGGTGTGGAACGAGATCCACCACAAGACCGAGTTCGGCTCCAACCTGACGGGCCACGGCTACCCCGATCCCAACTACCTGGACAACGTCCTGGCCGAGCTGCTGGCCCAGGGCGTCTCCGAGGCCACCCTGAAGGACTGAGGCAAGGGTGAGGGGCTCCCCACCGCCGCCTCACCCCCGCGTCCCTGCCCGTGCCACCGCCGCCCGCGCCGCTTCGCTGCCGACGCTGCAGCCCTGCTGGGTGGGCTCGTTCCCCCCCTCCCTGGGCCACCCGGTGCCACCCGCCGCGCGTCCCCCTGTCACCTCCCTGTGTCCCAGTTTGCCCCGGTCCCGTGGCGATAGCATCGTGGGCTGGTGCTTTTCTTTTTCTACCCGTGGCCTCTCTGCGCGTCAGCCGCCTGTGCCACCCGTGCCACCCGTGCCACCCGCCGCTGCCCCACGGAGCCGCGTACAGCCGGTGCCATGTGTACATCTCTGTGTTACAGAATACACCCCGCGCCGGGCCAGTGTCCCCCACCGTGTCCCCACTGGGGTCCCTGCACCTCGCGGGGTGCTGGGTGGCATCGCCGCAGGATCGGTCCCCCGGTGGGGTGTCGCTGAGGGTGGGTGTCAGTCCCTCCTTGCGGGGATGCAAGGTGGGGGGGGGGCGGGAAATTGCGGCACCCCCGTGGACAAAGTATGGGTGGGGGGATACACAGTCGCGCTGTCCCCGAACACGGGGACCCCCCCGCGGGACACGGTCCTCCCCCCAGCCCCGGGAGATGAAGCCCCACCGAGACGGGGGGCAGCGGGAGGAGGGTGGGTGTCGGGGACTACATTTCCCAGCAGGCGTCGCGGCGTGCGCGGGAGGGGCCGTGCTCGGTGAGACGCAGGGCATGCTGGGAGATGTAGTCCCACCCGCCGCCGCTCAAGTGGCGGGGGCGGGTGGGGGAACTGGGGGTTCGGGGGGGCTCGGGGCGCCGTCCTGGCGAGCGAAGGCGTCGTGGGCGATGTCCAGGTCCCGCAGCACCGCCTGTAGCCGGCCCTCGACCGGCCCCTCTGCGCCCCCCCGGCAGGGTCAGCGCCCGGCACCCACCCGTGAGACCCATCTCCGGCACCCACCCCCCCACCCCCCCTCCACCAACCCCCCCCGATACCCCCTCCCCGGCACCCACCTGTGACAGCCCTCATCGGCACCCACCCGCAGCACCCGCCCCCTCCAGCAAACCCCCTCGGTACCCCCAGCGGCATCAACACCCATCTCATCCCCCCAGGTACCCCCTCCCCCGGCACCTATCCCCGGTACCCACCTGTGACACCCATCTCTGGCACCCACCCGCAGCACACACACCCCCCCCCAGCAAAGCCCCTCGGCACCCACCATTGGCATCTACACCCAGCAGCCCCCCAAGATACGCCCCCCCCCCCCCAGCACCTAACACCGGTACTCATCCCCAGAGCCCCCCCCGTGACACCCACCCCCGGCACCCACCCATGACACCCATCTCCGGCACCCCCCCGCAGCATCCACCCCCGGACCGCCACTCTCCATCCCACTATGTCTCCCCATGTCCCCCCACCCTCCCCACCCCACCCATGCACACGGCCAGGCACTGCCGGGGGGTGCGTGTACGTGGGGGTGTGTGTGTGGGGGGGGGGGAACGGGGAGGGGGTGTGGGTGTACCCGTGGGGTGTGCGTGCGTGTGCCAGGCTGCATTCCCGGCTGCGCTGTGAGCACCCGTGTGCGGTGCCAAGGTGTGGGTGCATCCATGCCTCTGCACACGCGTGTGTGCGCGTGTCTGGGCATGTGTGTCCCGCTGGGCCTGTGTCCCCGTGTCCCCGTGGCCGTGGCCGCGTGTATTTGCTGTCCCCTGGTGGAGGGAACCAGCGGAGTGCTTGCCTGTGGGCACGGGGTGTACGTGTGTGCATGCGTGTGCAAGCATGTGCATGTCTGTGCATGTGTGTCCATGTATGTGCAAGTGGGTGCAAGTGTGTCCGTGCATGCGTGTACATGCCTGTGCAAGTATGTGTAGTGTGTGTATGCGTGTGCACATGTGTGCAAGTGTCTGCATGCATGTGCATGCATGTGCATGTTTGTACAACCATGTGCACGCCTGTGCATGTGTTTGTGCACATGCATGTGCATGCCTGTGCAAGTATGTGCTTGCGTGTGCAAGCGTGTGCAAGCATGTGCAAGTGTCTGCATGCATGTGCATGCATGTGCATGTGTGTACAACCATGTGCATGCCTGTGCATGTGTTTGTGCACATGCATGTGCATGCCCGTGCAAGTATGTGCTTGTGTGTGCAGGCATGTGCATGCTTGTGCAAGTATGTGCATGTACGCAAGCGTGTGCATGCATGTGCATATCTGTGCATGCATGTACAAGTGTGTGCATGCGCGTGCAGGTGTGCCCACACGTGCCAGCTGCCCCACGCGGGGTTCCCCCCCGGCAGCACCCCGGGGTGCAGTGTCCCTGTCACCCCCCCTGCAGCAGGGCTGCCCCTACCTGCCTGCCCCGGGCCGGGGGGCTCGGACTCCGCGCTGCCCTTGGGACCCCCGGCCCCTGCCACCCTGCGGGAGAGGGACCCTCAGCACGCTCCCACCCAACCCGCCAGCACCTAGGGTCCCCTGGGACCCCCGTGCCGGGGAGGCCACCTCACCGCAGCTGGACCCCCGCCCTCCGGAGGTGCCCGTAGAGGGTCTGCGCCGCCGCCGCGGGATCCAGGGGGTCACTCCACTCGCCCAACGCCACCGTGCTGTGGGTCCGGCTGCACCCGGGCGCTGCCAACGACAGCAGCCGTAGTGGGGGAGGTGATGGGGAGACTCCCACACCCCCTTCCCGGGGGACCCTCACCCCACCCCAGGGTGCCCACTGGCCTTACCGGAGCAGGCGGGCTGCAGGCAGCAGGTCCAGCGGCCGGCACGGAAGGTGCCCGGGTGGCAAGTGGGCAGCATGGCCTCGTTGGCGCTGCTGGCCTGCCGCACTGCCCAGAGCCACTGCCACAGCTCCTGGGCGCTCTGCGGGGACAGGCAGGGAGGGTGGCACCTCAGCGGGCACCCACGGGCACCGGCGGGGGGGAGGAGGAGGAGGGTGGACATGGGTATGGGCGACAGGGTCACCCACTGGGGATGGTGGTGGGCACCAGGGCCACGTGACCGGGAGTGACAGCTTGATTGATGGCAACGCTGCCCAGGTAGGACTTGGTGGGGAGATGGCACCAAGGGAACCAGGGCACCCCAGTGACCCCAGTGCAAATAGGGCTAGGACCTCAGTGATCCCAGTACAGAAAGGGCCAGTACCCCATTAACCCCAGAAAAGATATGGCTGGAAACATCAGTGATCCCAGTACAGCCAGGGCCGGTAACCCAGTGACCCCAGTACAGATATGGCCAGAAACCCTACGGAACCCAGTATCCCAGAGCCAGTACTCCAGTGACCCCAGTAGAAATAGGGATGGGACCCCAGAAACCCCAGTACAGATATGGCTGGATACCCAGTGATCCCAGTACAGAAAGGGTTGGTACCCCAGTGACCCCAGAATAGGTATGGCTGAATACCCCAGTTATCCCAGTAGAAATAGGGCTGGGACTGCATGATCCTAGTACAGAAAGAGCTGGTACCTCAGTAACCCCAGTACAGACAGGGCTGGAAACCGCAGTGATCCCAGTATCCCAGAGCTGGTACCCCAGTGGCACCAGTACAGATACGGCTGGATACCCCAGTATCCCAGAGCTGGTAACCCAGTGACTCTGGTACAAATATGGCTGGACACTCCCATGATCCCAGTATCCCAGAGCTGGTACCCCAGTGACCCCAATACGAGTAGGGCTGGAACCCCAGTGATCCCAGTACAGAAAGGGCTGGTACCCCAGTGACCCAGTACAGACATGGATGGATACCCCAGAGATCCCAGTATACCCAGTGACCCTAATACAAATAGGGCTGGGACCCCAGTGACCCCAGTATAGATAGGGCTGGTACCCCAGTGACCCCAGTATGGATATGGCTGGAAACCCTACCGATCCCAGTATCCCAGAGCTGGTACCCCAGTGACCCCAGTATGGATATGGCTGGAAACCCTACCGATCCCAGTATCCCAGAGCTGGTACCCCAGTGACCCCAGTATGGATATGGCTGGAAACCCTACCGATCCCAGTATCCCAGAGCTGGTACCCCAGTGACCCCAGTATGGATATGGCTGGAAACCCTACCGATCCCAGTACCCCAGGGCTGCTACTCCAGTGAACCCAGTACAGCTGGGGCTGGTATCCCAGTGACCCCAGTATAACCAGGGCAGGATACCCAAATTTTCCCAGTGCAGCCAAAGCCCAGATACCCCCTTGACCCCAGTACAGCCGGGGCTGGTACCCCAGTGTTCCCAGTACAGCCGGTGCCTGGGTATAGCTGGATTTGGGACCATTCCCATTGTCCCCATGGAACCTGTGGGTGTCCCCACATGGGCTGGATGATGGGGAGGGGGCTCCTGGTGCACTGGGGCAAAGGGTTCCGGGGGGATGCCCGGGGTGGGGTGGGGTGGGCACCCACCTTGCACTGGATGTAGGTGGTGTGGAGCTGCCCGGTGCCATCCTGTGCCACGATCTGCATGACGTGGGGGTGCTGGAAGGTGCCCTCGTCCACCCGCTCCACCGCCCGCATCCGCGGCACGGGGATGGAGCAGCGCACCTGGGGAACCCCGAAACACACCCCCAGCTCACTGCACCCCCGCGGACCCTCCCCCGGGGGTACCCGCCGTGGGGTGGGTGTGTGTGGGGGGGTGATGGGGGGGCACCCACCTGCCACTCGGGGGACTTGGAGTAGGTCAGGGCCTCGGCGCTGAGCCAGAAGTACCTTTTCTTAAAGGCGAAGCGGGGCAGCAGGGTGGCCCCCCCCGCCGTGCGGGTGTGCAGGTACCCCTCCTTGATGGTGGCCGAGGGGTTGAGAAGCGCTGGTGGCACCTGCCCCTCACCCGCTGTGACCATGGCACAGCCAGACAAGGAGGCAGCGGTGTCACCTCAAGTGTCACCACCACCCCCAGCCCGAAGATGCCCGTCCCCGGCCACCCTGGGAGCATCCTCATGGCACCGAGCGGGTTCCCCTCCCCGGGAATGCTCCCAGGATGTTGGGGACAGCAGGGATGATGCCACCCCCTGTGTCCCCCGTGGTGCCCGCTCACCCTCAGCGTTCTCCACCGCGACCAGTCTGTCCAGGAAGGCTTTGACGCGGGTGACACTGGGCAGCAGGACGGCGTGCAGCGGAGCCATCCATGGCTCCTTGCCCTGCCCCAGCTGCAGCCCCAGGTTGCCGATGCTCTGCAGCGCCTGCCCCACACAGGGGAGGACTCACGCTGCTGTGTCCCCCCCCAACCATGGCGTGGGGGTTGCAGGGGACACCACCCACCTCTGGCTGCTCCCCTGAACCGTGGGGGCTTGGGAATTGGGGTGGAAAGTGGAGAATCCCTCCTCAGTGTCCCCCATCCCGCCCCAAGGGTCCTCATCCCTCCTTGAGACCCCCGTCCCTCCCCAGGGCCCCCGTCCTTCCCCAAGGTCCCCGTCCCTCCCCAGTGTCTCCATCCCACCCCAAGGGTCCCCATCCCATCCCAAGGGTCTCCATCCCTCCCCAGTGTCCCCATTGCCCCCCAAGGGTCCCCATCTCATTCCAAGGGTCCCCATCCCATCCCAAGGGTCTCCATCTCTCCCCAGTGTCCCCATCCCTCCCCAAGGGTCCCCATCATTCTTTGAGACCCCTGTCCCTCCCCAGTGTCTCCATCCCACCCCAAGAGTCTCCATGCCTCCCCAGTGTCCCCATTGCCCCCCAAGGGTCCCCATCTCATTCCAAGGGTCCCCATCCCTCCCCAAGGGTCCCCATCATTCTTTGAGACCCCTGTCCCTCCCAGTGTCCCCATCCCTCCCCAAGGGTCCCCATCATTCTTTGAGACCCCTGTCCCTCCCAGTGTCCCCATCCCTCCCCAAGGGTTCCTGTCCCTCCCTGGTGTCTGCATCCCACCCCAAGGGTCCCCATCCGTCTTTGAGAACCCTGTCCCTCCCCAGGGTCCCTGTCCTTCCCCAAGGTCCCCGTCCCTCCCCAAGTTTCCCAACCCTCCCCAGTATCCCCATTCCACCCCAAGGGTCTCCATCGCTCCCCAGTGTCCCCATCCCTCCCAAAGGCTCCCTGTCCCTCCACAGTGTCCCTATTGCCCCTCAACAGTTCCTGTCCCTCCCCAAGGTCCCCATCCCTCTTTGACAACCCTGTCCCTCCCCAGGGTCCCTGTCCTTCCCCAAGGTCCTCATCTCTTCCCAGGGTCCCCATCTTTTCCCAGGGGTCTCCATCTCTCCTGGTGGTCCCCAACCCTCCCCAGTGTCCCCTCTGGCTGCTCCCCTGAACCCTAGGGGCTTGGGAATTGGGGTGGAAAGTGGAGAAGAGGAACAGCCCGAGGGGTGATGGGACCCAACTGCTGGCCCAGGATGGCTCCTGTGCTGTGCCTGACGCGTGGTGGCACGGCCCGGTGACAGGCAGGGCTGGCCTCGAGCAGCATGGGACGGAGCCAGCCCATGGCATATGGCATGGGGGCAGGAATGGCTCTGCCCTCCTTGGCGTCCCTATCATTCCTTGGGGTCCCCATCCCTCTCCTGAGTTCCTGTCCCCCTCTGGGATTCCTTCCCAGGTTCTCCATCCCTCCCCAGTGTCCCTGCTCCACCCCAGAGTCTCCCTGTCTTTCTGGGGTCCCAATCCCTCCCTGGCATCCCCTTCCCTTAATGGGTGCCCATTTCTCCACAGGCTCTGCATCCCTCCCTGAAGCCTCTGTCATTTCTGGGGTCCCTGTCTGGAGTCCCTGTCCCTCCCTGAGCTCCCCATCCCTCCTTGAGACCCCTGTCCCTTCCCAGGGTCCCCACCCCTCCCTAGGATCCCTGGCCTTCCCCAACGTCCCCATCTCTTCCCAGGGTCCCCATCTTTTCCCAAGGGTCTCTGTCCCTCCCCAAGGTCCCCATCCCACCCAAAGGATCTCCATCCCTCCACAGCATCCCCCTCCCTCCCCAAGGTCCCCATCCCTCCCCAGTGTCACCATTGCCCCCCAAGGATCCCCATTCCTCCCCAGGGTCCCCCATCTCTCCCCAAGGTCCCCATCCCTCCCATGTGCCCATCCTACCCCATGGATCTCCATCCCTCCACAGCATCCCCCTCCCTCCCCAGTGTCCCCATCACTCCCTAGGGTCCCCCATCCCTACCCCAGCATTCTCATCCCTCCCCAAGATCCTCATCCCTCCCCCAGGTCCCCGTCCCTCCCTGGGTCCCCCACACCTTGGCGAGCAGCAGGAGCGTGCGGCCGGTGCGGGGGTCAGCGTGTTGCTCCCGGAGGCTGAAGAGCTTCGGGGTGAGGACGGCGGGGGCGAAGAAGCGGAGGAAAAGAAACCCACTGATGGAGAAGTACCGCACCTCCTGGCCGGGGACAGGGATACCTCAGGGCTTGGGGCGGTGGTCCCGGTGGCGTGTGGACCCCCAACGGCATCCGCTACCTGCCCCACCTCATGCTGCGCCGAGGGGAACCGCTCCTCCACCCGCCTGCGGAGCTGCTTGAAGGCCACCCTCATGAGGAGGGGACACTTCTCCACCGAGCCCACGATGGCATCAACGATGTCCCCCAGGTAGCCCTGCAGCAGCTCCAGGCTGCTCTCCCGCACCTGGGACTCCGACAGGGACCCCTTGAAGGAGATCCTCCTGCAGGGACACCGCTGGGTCAGGGGGCACCCCATGCCCAGGAACGGACCACCCCAAGTTGGCCAAAAAGCCATTGAGGTCATCCCAGCCGTCCCCTGCACTCGCCTGCTGCGGCTCAGCTCCATCTTGCCGGGATCCAGCTCCACGTACTTCTTCTCCTCGAAGATGCGGTTCACCACCGGCTTCAGGACCTCGTGCAAGTAGGGCAGCCCCACCACCTGCAAGGGATGGGAAATCTCCATCTTTGTCCCCAGACTGTCCACAGATGCCCTGCTGGGGACACAAGCCAGCTCTGTGCCCCGATGCCATCGCGGGAGGGCGCAGAGGGGACCTGGCTGGTGTCACCTCCCATGCTCACCTTCATGAACTGCTCCACAGACTTGGAGGCCAGCGAGTTGGAGCGGAAGAGGGTGTTGGGGTCCGCTGGAAGAGGGAAGAGGCCATGGCGAGATGGACACAGGGCAATGCCCCAGCCATCCCTGGTGTGCCCAACCCCAGGGACACGTGGCACCTTTCCTGCCTCCGTCTTGGTGGCCCCACTCTTCTCCCCATGAAGGTTTGGGGGGAACCTGGCATCCCAGTTTCCTGGCTGGGAGGGGTGCAGATGGTGCCCCTGCCCCTGGCACTTACTGGTCCTGGCCAGCTCGCGGGTGGTGAGATAGTCCAGGAGGGGCACAGCCAGCCCCTGCCCCAAGAAGATCTTCACCAGCTTGGTGGCCACGTCCTGCCGGCTCTCCCCTGAGGTCACCTCCTCCAGGATGGCAAGGGCTGTGCCAGCGGGGGGCTATGGGGAGGGCAGGGTGGGCACAGCAAGGTCCCCACGCTGTGGGTGGGGACCTGGGTGGTCCCCAGCCGCCCCCCACCTCGCAGCACCCACCTGGTCTGGGCAGAGGATGGGCTCGGTGAGGAGCTGGATGAGGGGCTGGTAGTAGTGGGGGGGCAGGACCCTGTCCTCCACCAGCCTCACCGTCAGCCGCAGGGCACCCAGTTGCCCCCTGCAACGACATGGGAGGGGCTCAGCTGGATCCTGCACCCACTGCCCCCCATCACCCCGGCTCCTTCCCGGCTGGGATGGGGGGGCCACCCCACTTTCCCTGGCCCCACTGCCCGCACTCACCCGATGTTCTCGGCGGTGCTGGGGAAGGGCAGGAGCTGGAACCAGCCCTTGGTGGGGGTCGTGCAGATGGTGTCCAGGGGGAACTCAACCTGGGGGGGGCCACAGGAGGGTCTGTACCCTGTGGTGCACCCTGCTTCCCCCACCGGCTGGGACCCCTCCTCGGGGGAGAGCCCAGGACATGCAGGGGGTCCGGATGCGGCACTGCCCCGGGCTCAGGGGGTCCACGTGCCCCCATCCCCGTGGGTCCTGACCCATAGTCTCCCAGACCCCAAGCACGAGGAGGCAATGGGGGTGGGGAGGTTCCCCCAGGCCCAGAGGTCCTCACCCGTCCCAAGAAGTCGTTCTTGCCCACGATGTCCCAGTCCCACACCTCCACGCTCAGTACTGCCTCCCCCGGCTCGCCCTCCGCCAGCTCCAACTCCAGCACCTCGTCCCAGTGCGGGAAACGGGTTTTCTTAATCACCTGCTGGGGACGGGGACACCGCGGTGGCTGCGGGGGGACGAGGATCCCGAGCCTCTGGGTCCCAGCACCCAGCACCCCGACTCACGGCCGTCTCCAACGTGTGCCCACAGCACGACACCCGGGCGAAGGGGTCCGAGGTGCCCGAGGGGTCCCGGGGGGCCAGGTCCCTGTGGGGAGGTGGGGGTCAGGGGGGGACACAGCGGGCAGGGGACCCCCCCCCGTGCCAGCATGGTCCCTGCCACCCCCATTTCCCCCCTTTTCCCCCAGCCCGCCTGAGCACACCGGGTACCCGTGGGGTGCTGGGGGGACACTGGTGAGAGTGGGACCCCATTCCCCAGTGCTCCCACCCCCAATCCCTTCCTCCTCCAGTCCCTGGGGGCCAAATGGCACAGCAGGGGGTGAGGGGGGGGGGGCTCTGCTGTCCCTCCTGGATGTCCCCATGGCCATCCCGTTGCCTTGGTACCCGCTTCGGTTGCCATGGCAGCGGGATGCTGCCTGCTCCGCTGCCAGCAGCCTGCCGTCTGGCAGCCGCGCATGTGGGCACACGCATGCAGACACACATGCACGCGCGCGCACACGTATGTACACACACCGGAGCACGGGCTGTGCCTCAGTTTCCCCCTGTTTTGGAGCCAAAGGGGAGAAACATGGCACAAAAAGCAGCTGGTCTGATGGGGACCATCCCCAGGCAACCGAGAGGGCCACCCAGCTCTGCCCTTTGTCCCCCTGTCCCCAGGGCAGGGCTGGCAGTGCCCGAGGCAGCCCATTCCCTGCTGAGACCCCACAGCATCGCCACACGAGTGTTGGCGTCATCGATGTCCCCAAGCAGGACACAGTGAGGGGAGGATGAGCCCTGTGCCACAGTTGTCCCCCATCCCCTCCCTCCACCCAGACACCACCAGCTGAAAATAAGACCCCCGGGGTGGTCGCACCCCCCCATCGTCCCCCCCCCCTCCTCTACCTGGCCTCGATGAGGTGACACCGCAGCACCCGCGGGTGGCCCTGCTCGGGGACCCGCAGCTCCAGGTGGATCTCACCCTGCACCTCCTCGTCGGGGTCCACGGGGCCCAGGCTGAGCCAGCTGTCAACGCCTGCCGAGGGGGACAGGGTGGGCCACCCCACGGTGACAGGACCCCACTGTCCCCCCCACAAAACCCCCTGCCGTGTCCCCCCCCAGCTCACCCCGCGGCTCAGCCGAGATCTGCTGGCGGCTGAGCGAGACCTTGCCGATAACGTCGTCCTGCCTGCGAGGGCAGAGACACGGCGGGCGCTGAGGCCACCCAGGGGGACAGGCCACCCCCTCAGGGTGCCAGCCCACCCCCCTGTCCCCGCTGTCCCCCTTACCCGATGGTGTCTTCATCCAGCACGTAGACGGCGAGGCTGCGGAAGCCGCGGGGCAGGCGCAGGGTGTACTCCTCACCCCAAAAAGGGTTCAGGCTCTTCCACACCGTGGCCGTCCTGGCGGTGACGGGAGAGGTGGCTGCACCCCCAAAGGAGAGTACCCCTCCCCGGGGTGGCACCGTGTCCCCCCCCAACCCGTACCTGGCCACCACCTCGTTGTCCACCTTGACCACGCAGTAGGGATCGCTGGAGCCGGATCTGGGTAGGGGATGTGGGTCAGCCCCCATGTTTGGGGGTCCCACCCATCCTCGGGGAAGGGGGGGGGGCAGTTCACGAGGATGGATCCGAGCATCACTTCAAACCCCACTGGCCCCAGAGGGTGAGATGAGTTGCTCGGTCTCAGCCCGACCCCGCAGCTGACACCGGCATGGGGACAACACCTTTTCCCGGTGCTCCTCGAGCTGGGGGACCCCACTGTGCCACCCCCCTGCCTCCCCGTGCCCCCCACACCCGTGGCTACTGGTGTCCTGCCAGCAGCAGGGCCAAGCCCGATTTTCTGCTGGCAACCAACCCGCTGTGTCAGGGTGACACCAGCCTGGCCCAGGGCCCGTCCCCGGCTTAACCCCTTCTGCAGGGGAGGAGGGGACAGAGGGGGACGGGGACCGGATCGGGGGCTCTGCCACCGGGTCCCCTGCAAAGCCCCTTCCCCACTGCAGGGGACCAGCCCCCAGGGATGCCAGCCCCCTGTGCCTGGGGCGATGCTGGGACCCCAAATCCCCAGCTGCTGGAGTCAGGGGGTGACGGGGGACACTTTTGCAAGGAACCAGATCCCGAGTGGGGCAAGGGAGGTGACCCCCAGCCCCCGCCCCAGCCCCCGCCCCAGCCCCCAGCGTGGCGGACCTCCCCACTGGGTGGGGAAACTGAGGCAGGGACCCCCCGCTGCCCACAGCCATCCCAGGCTGCCTGGCCCTGGGAGCGGCTGGCAGTGCCAGGCTGGCACATCCGGAGGAGCCCGGGGCTACCAGCTACACTGTGGGGCAGGAGCAGGCAGGGGGTGTCCCTGCTCCCCCCCTCCCCGCTCAGCCTCCCCCCTCTTAGGGTGCAGGTGCCCAGCAGGTATGTGGGGGTGCGGGGAGCTGTGCCGCCCCCCCAGTGCTCCCCACAGCTGTGGGGAGACACCCCATCCCCACCCTGCAAGGTATTGGGGAGGCTTATGCAGCTCTGGCGGGGGGGGGGCGGACTGAGGGGGCTGGTGGTCCCCTGCCACCCCCAGACACCCCCCCCCTTTGACGCACGGGGTGCAAGCAGGGACCCCCAAAACCACAGGGAGAGCGGAGCACCCAGGACACCCAGCCCTCCCCCTCCCTCAACATCTCCCAGGGTAGGGGGTGGGGAGGCGGGGGAAATTGGGGGGGGGGGGGGGGGAAGGAGGGGGGAGGCTGAGAGCCCCCCCCGGAGCCACTCACACGTCCTTGGCGGGCAGGTCCTTCCCCTCCAGCACCCGGCAGTGCAGGGAGGTGATTTTGGCCATGCCGGAGAACTTCGGGGCGAGCGCGTCTACGAGTCCATGGATTGGAGGAGGGGGGGGGGGGGGGCCCACAACGGGTGCCCCCCCGGAGTGCGCCCTGAACAACCCCCCCCCCCCCTCAATCCACCGTCCTACCAGCACCGGCCTCCTCCTCCTCCTCCTCCTCCTCCTCCTCCTCCCCGGCTTCTTGTCCGTGGCTTCTTCCTTTTTCCTCTTCGGGGGTTGTTTTTTCTCGCCGCCCGTGGCTCCCCCACCTGCGCCCGAGCGAGCCAGCCCCAGCGCGCGGGCACGCGGCGACGGGCGAGCTCGGGTGGGCTGGCCCCCTGCCCACCGGGCCACCGGCACCCTGGCGCCAGCCGCAGGTGGTCACTCACCCACCGCGGGGTTGCCCGCCCATCCCCCCTGGAGCAGAGACCACCGGCGTGGGAAAAGTACACCCCCCGCCCCCCCTCTCCCGGTCTAGTCATGGGGAAACTGAGGCACGGGGACATCCCGGGGAGGGGGGATGCGTTGTCACAGATGGGTGGCACAAGGGACTGTCCCCAAGCTGGGGTTACCGTTGCGTGCTGGGTCCCTGGGGGGGGTCACTGTGCAGGTGCTGGGGGGGGGGTCACTGCCAGCAGGGTGGGTCACCGTGTGGGTGCTGGGTCCCTGGGGGGGGGTGTCACTGCTTGGGGGTATCACCGTGTGGGTGCTGGGTCTTTGGGGTGACACAGCTGGGGGGGCTGACACTGTTCTGGGTCCCTGGGGGGGTCACTGCCAGGGGAATGTCACCGTGTAGGAGCTGGGTCCTTGAGGTGACACTGCCGGGGGGGTGTCACCGTGTGGGTGCTGGGTCCCTGGGGGGGGGTGACTGCTTGGGGGTATCACCGTGTGGGTGCTGGGTCCCTGGGGGGGTCACTGCTGGGGGTATCACCGTGTGGGTGCTGGGTCTTTGGGCTGACACAGCTGGGGGGGCTGTCACTGTTCTGGGTCCCTGGGGGGGTCACTGCCAGGGGAATGTCACCGTGTAGGAGCTGGGTCCTTGAGGTGACACTGCCGGGGGGTGTCGCCGTGTGGGTGCTGGGTCCTTGGGGTGATACTGCTGGGAGGAAGTCACTGTGCAGGTGCTGGATCCCGGGGGGGGGGCGGTCACTAGCAGGAGGTGTCACCATGTAGATGCTGGGTCACTGGGGGGTGTGTGTGTGACAATTTCATTTGGGTGTCACCATGTGGGTGCTGGGTCCCTGGGGGGGTCACTGCCAGGGGGATGTCACCGTGTGGGTGCTGGGTCCTTTGGGGGGCATGGGTGACAATTTTATTGGGGTGTCACCATGTGGGTGCTGGGTCCTTGAGATGACACTGCCAGGGGGTGTCACTGTGTGGGTGCTGCTTCCCTGGAGGGGTCACTGCCAGCAGGGTGTCACCGTGTGGGTGCTGGATCCTTGGGATGACACAGCTGGGGGGGTGTCACCATGCAGGTGCTGGGTCCTTGGGGTGACACTGCTGGGGGGGTGTCACTGTGCCAGTGCTGGGTCCCTGGGGGTCACTGCCCGGGGGGTGTCACCCTGTAGGTGCTGGGTCTTTGGGATGACACTGCCGGGGGTGTCACCATGTGGGTGCTGGGTCCTTGGGGGGGGTTCATTGCCAGAGGATGTCACCATATGGGTGCTGGGTCCTTGGGGTGACACTGCTGTGGGTGCTGGGTTCCAGGGGGTGTCACTGTCAGCAGGGTGTCACTGTGTGAGTGCTGGGTCCTTGGTGGGTGTCACTGCTGCGGGATGTCACCCTGTGGGTGCTGGGTCCCTGGGGGGGCTCTGTCTGTACCCCAAATTGGCAGTGGGTGCCATGGGGAGCCTGAGAGCGGGGATGCAGTGGAGGAAGCAGCCTGCTGGGGGGGGGCTGCTGACATGGCGGTCCCCAAGACCCCCTTGGGACCTTGCCCCCCTCCCCCCTCGATGTCCCCTGCCCAGGGGACACCCTGAACCAGGCCAGGGAGGCCTCAGCAGAATGTGGGGTACCTGTGGGTGCAGCACTGCGATGGTCCCCAGGTCCCCCCACACCCTGGCTTCTCTGCACTGGGGGGATGGAGGGGGTTGAGCCCTGGGGGGTGAGGTCCCCACTGTCCCCGCTGCCCTCATGGTGCGTGGCCCCCCCACCACCTGGCAGAGTGGGGGGCATTGGGGGGACTGGGGGGATGGGGAAATCGGGAGGTGCGGGGGTGGGCTGGACAGATGGCTCCTGCAGTGACTCACGGTAGGTGCTGCCAGGATGGGCGTCACCGAGTGGGTGCAGGGTCTGGGGGGTGACACTGCTGTGGGGGTGTCACCGTATGCGTGCTGGGTCCTTGGGGTGACACTGCCAGGGGGGGTGTCACCGTATGCGTGCTGGGTCCTTGGGGTGACACTGGCAGGAGAATGTCACCGTGTGGGTGGCGGGTCCTTGGGGTGACACTGTCAAGGGGGTGTCACCGTGTGGGTGCTGGGTCCTTGGGGGGAGGTCACTGCCAGGGGGGTGTCACCGTGCGGGTGCTGGGTCCCTGAGTGGGTCACTGTCAAGGGGGTGTCACCATGTGGGTGCTGGGTCCCTGGGGGTGCCACTGGTGGGGTGGATGTCATCGTGCAGGTGCTGGGTCCCTGGGGGGTGTCACCATGTGGGTGCTGGGTCCCTGGGGGTGCCACTGGTGGGGTGGATGTCATCCTGCAGGTGCTGGGTCCCTGGGGGGTGTCACTACCAGGGGGGTGTCACCATGTGGGTGCTGGATCCCTGGGGTACCACTGGTGGGGGGGGTGTCACCGTGTGGCTGCTAGATCCCTGGTGGGGTGTCACTACTGGGGGGTGTCACCGTGTGTGTGCTGGGTCTCGGGGGGGGGTGTCACTGCCAGGGGGTGTCACTGTATGGGAGCTGGGTCTCGGGGGGGTCACTGCCAGGGGTGTAACTGTTTGGGGGCTGGATCCCTGGGGTGACACTGCCGGGGGGGTGTCACCGTCTGGGTGCCGGGTCCCCGGTGCACCCCTGCCGCCATCCCCCAACCCCCGGGGGGTGCCGGGGCCATCCCCATCGGCACGGCTCGGCGCTTTGTTTGCCGTCCGACCTGTTCCCCGGGTCCCTTGTCCCCGCGTCCCTCCCGCTGGCAGCGGCACAGCCCCGCGGCCGGGAGGAGCCATGGCGGGGGTCCCTCCCCGGTGCCCCCCGGTGCCGCCATCGCCCAGGCCCGGGCCCAGGCCGCGGCGGGGCGGTGCCGCCGGAGGAGGAGGAGGAGAAGGAGGAGAAGGAGGAGAAGGAGGAGGAGGAAGGGGAAGCGGCGGCCGGGCTCCCCTCACCGCGCCGCCGCCGCTACCGCCACCCTGGGCCTGGGCCCGGGCCTGGGCCCGGCGGGGCCTTGCGGCGGCCGGGCGGGGCCGGGCCGCGGAGCCGCCATGAAGCCGAGCGGAGGTGAGGCGGGGCCGGGGCCGGCGGGTACCATCCCCGGGACCCGTCTTGGGCAGCCCGGGGCGGTTGGGATGGAGACCGGGGCTGTGGGGAGGGAGGCCCGGGCCGGTGCGCGGTGAAGGAAGGAGGCGGGGGGGGGGGGTAACATGGCCGTCCCGCCCCCCCAGAGGAGCCGGTGCTGCTGGCCGAGCTGAAGCCGGGCCGCCCCCAGCGCTACGACTGGAAATCCAGCTGCGAGACATGGAGCGTGGCCTTCTCCCCCGACGGCGCCTGGTTCGCCTGGTCGCAGGGACACTGCGTGGTCAAGCTGATCCCCTGGCCCCTGGGGGAGGCTGAGCTGTGAGTAATGGCGGGGGGGGGGGGGGCGGGCGCCAGGCCGGCCTTGCGGGGGGCGAACGCCATCCCTCTCCTTTCTCCCTGCAGCTGCAAAACCTCGGAGCGCAAGGGCCGCGGCGGCAAAGGAGAGGCGAGGAGCCGAGGGACGGCCAAGGAGAAGACGCTGGAGTGCGGGCAGATCGTGTGGGGCCTGGCCTTCAGCGCCTGGCCGGCGGCCGGGGACGCAGAACCCGCCTGCGCCGTGGCTCTTCCCTGCCTGATCCTGGCCACCGGCCTCAACGACGGGCAGATCAAGGTCTGGGAGGTGCAGACAGGTGAGCAGCCATGGCCGGCAGTCATGGCTTCAGGCTGGTTTCTCTCCCCTTGGAAGGAGATTCCGTCTTCATCCTTCCTTAGATACTCCCCCGGGGTGAACGGGAGCCCCTGCCCGGTCCCAAGCACTGTGAGGGGCACTGCCTTGTTCCCCGTGTTGGGCACAGCACTCAGCACGTCCCCTCTCCGCAGGGCACCTCCTCTTCAGCCTCTTGGGACACCAGGATGTGGTCAGAGACCTGAGCTTCGCTCCCAATGGAAGCCTCATCCTTGTGTCAGCCTCGCGGGACAAGACCTTGCGTGTCTGGGACCTGAGCAGAGATGGTAGGAGGGCATGGGGACATCCCTGGTGCTAGGTCACCCCCAGCTGAGGCTGGGCTCCGCTGTGGGAAAGAGCGGGGAAAAACCCACCTTGGTAGGGGAGAAGGTGCGAGAGGATCTTTGGGGACGGTATTTGAGGAAGAAGGGGACAGTCCTGTGACACGGAGCAGAGCCATCCACTTCCAGGGTGGGCCTGGGAAGTGCAGGAGGGGCGTGCAAGCAGACAGAGGTTGGGATCTGCCCAGGGGAACTCCTCCGCCTCAGCCCCATGTGTGTTCCCTCTTGGGAAAGGTGGGGGGAGAGCAGGGGCATGGCCTCTCGTGCTCCCCTCTCGTGACCTGCGTGTCTGCTGTCCCCAGGGCGGCAGGTCCAGGTGCTCTCAGGCCACGTGCAGTGGGTCTACTGCTGCTCCATCTCCCCAGACTGCAGCATGCTCTGCTCCGCCGCCGGAGAGAAGTCGGTGAGTCCTGCTGAATCCAGCGCTCCCCTCGGCCCTCTGCGTCCCCCCCGGGCGAGAAGGGGCCATCCCAGCTCTTTATAGAGGAGCTGGGAGGCAGGACCAGAGCCCATGAAACTTAAACCCCGAGATGTTTCTCCTCCGCTCCCGACCCCGGGATGCTCCCAGCCTCATCCCCTGCCTGTGCCCTGCAGGCGCTGCTGTGGAGCATGCGATCCTACACCCTCATCCGGAGGTTGGAGGGGCACCAGAGCAGTGTGGTGTCGTGCGACTTCTCACCGGACTCGGCCCTCCTTGTCACCGCCTCCTACGACGCCTGTGTCATCATGTGGGACCCCTACACGGGGGAGCAGCTGAGGACACTGCGGTACGGAGCTGGGGGGGGACCACGGAAGGTGGACAGAGCAATGCCATGGGGGGTTCTTGGGGCCGAGCGTGGGCTTCCCTTCTAGCTGGGCCTGGCCACAACCTCTCCCTTGTCTCCAGCGGCTGAAGGGGGCTCTGGCTTGCTGTGTTTGGCCACTCTGTAAGCCCCCAAGCACTGGGATGTGGCTCATGGCAGACTGGGGCTGATGCTGGGCTTGTTCTCCCCACCCACAGCCACGTCCCCTTGCACTCGGCGCTGGACTACAGTGGTGAAGTCCACACCAGCTCCCTGCGCTCCGTCTGCTTCTCCCCTGAGGGCCTCTACCTGGCCACGGTGGCAGACGACAGGTGAGTGAACCCTCCTTGGGGACCTCCAGCAGGAAGAGGGTCCCAGGAGGACCCCACCGAAACAAACCAGGAGCTCGGGACATGCCAGTGGGGGGAGCAGACCTCACCCAGTTCTCCACCAGTGCCTGGCATAAAGGGAAAGGGTGGGCTGACTGGCACACCGCGGCTGTGACAACAGGTAGCAAGGTCAGGGCCCTGTCACCCCTCTGAGCAATGAGCCAGGGCCTGTGTCCTCCTCGGTGCTGTGCCACCCTCGCTGTCCCCCTCAGCACAGTCACTAGCTTTGTCTGCATCCAGCTCGGCTCCAGAGGGGATGGTGCTTCCCGCCTTGCTGCCCGTGTTGGGACACTCCTGGGATGCTCTAAGCCCATGGGGAAGAAAATCCTCCTCCAGAGTTTGCATGCGTTCAGGTGAACCCAGAGGCTTTCTTTTAGCCGCAGGCGCTGCGTGGACGTGGGCCTGGCACCGTGTCCCCTCCCTTTCTCCTTAGGCTCCTGAGGATCTGGGCATTGGAGCTGCGGTCTCCGGTGGCGTTTGCTCCCATGACCAACGGCTTATGCTGCATGTACTTTCCACACGGTGGTTTCATCGCCACAGGGTGGGTATGCGGGAGAGGAGAGCGGAAAAACACGGGCTGCTTCCTCCTCCTCCTCCTCCTCCTCCTCCTCCAGCTCAGTAAATTCTGGGCTTCCCTGGCTGGTTTCCTGGGCTGGGGAACGCGCGGTTGCTGCAAACTTGGGATATTTGGGGCTAACTGAGCTTTCTCGTGTCACTCCGCCCTGTTCTCATGGCTCGTTTGGCTCCCATTTGCAGGACCAGAGACGGCCACGTCCAATTCTGGACCGCCCCAAGGGTCCTCTCGTCGCTGAAGCACTTGTGTCGCAAAGCTCTGCGCACCTTCCTGACGACGTACCAGGTCCTGGCGCTCCCCATTCCCAGGAAGCTGAAGGAATTCCTCACTTACCGGACCTTTTAAAGCAAGAACGGAGGGACGGAGGCGAGAGCCCCCTCCCCGGCGGCGGGGCTAGGCCCGGGTCGGAGGAGGCACCGCAGCAACGACGACGTCTCGCTGATTCATGAGCCGTGGGACAGGAGGATCCCTACTCCCCGTCTTTCGGGGCCGTGCCTGAATGTGGAGAGATTTTTTTTTTTTTTTTAATTTTTTTTTTGGTGTAATAATACTAGAACCCAGCAAAAAAGCATGCGGAGGGCAAGGGGCACAGCTGCAGTGGCCCCGCAGGGGACGCGGGTCCCCCTGCTATCTGCAAGTTTTGGGTCAGGTGCTTTTAGCTTCCAAGTGCAATGTTGTGAGTTGAAGGTCCGCAGCCGCAGCCCGAGCGGAGCTTTGTACGAATACGGGGCTACAACTGTCCCCCCCCAAAAAAAAAACCCATCCTCACCGGGACCAGCTTGTGCTGTAGCTTTAGTTCCTGGGAAGGTGCGGGCTCTGCCGCTCTCCCACTCCTCCGGGTGCGAGCTGGACAAATCCCAGTGGGTCTCCATGGACTAGACGACAGCGATGACAGAATTAAAAAAAAAAAACAAACCAAAAATCACGATTCCTCACCTCTTTGCTCTTGGCTGGCAGAGGTGACTTGGGGAGACCCTGCAGGCCAGGCCTAGGGCCTCCTGCCGCGGCTGTTGGGGCGGCAACGAGTCCAGCAGACCAGTAAGCCTTCAGCACTGGGTGCTGGGGAGGATCCGTCCACCGTGAAGGTGGGACACGGGGCTTCACGCAGCCCCCAGCTCCCCTTCCTCTGATTTATCTCCCCGCTGGAGCAACTTGAGTGCTCACCTCCCTCCAGCTGAACTGGTGGCTGGAGCGACATGGGCTTTGTGTCCCCTGTGTGCTCGGTCTGGGCACAAGCCCGAGGACGTGACCCCAGGTGATGAAGAGGATGGGGAACGTCTCCTCCAAACTGCTCCCCGGGATTTTTTCCTCTTACAGGCAGTTTAACGCAGAAAGTTGGGGTTTCCCTGACCCGTAGGGGTGTCACCCACCCCCCCGTGTGCCCTCTTGGAACAGGGGGATGTCACTGCAAGGAACCGTGCTGTCCCCGGCTGCGTGAGCGATGGGGTGGCACAAGCCACAGTCGTACCGCTCAGCGTGCGAGCACCCTGCAAGGAAGGTGACAACAGCAGGACTTCAGCCTGTGTGGATGTGACACCTTCGCCATGGGACAGGGTCAGCTTCGACCGCCGCCCTCCGGTCCTTGCTTACGGGAGGAAAAAGAAAAGACAAGCGCAACCCGCCGGGCTTTGGAGGCATCTGTATTTCCCAGGGAAGCTTAGAAACAGCGCTACCCGACTCTGGCGCCCCGGCTGCGGGTTCAAGGCCTGTGAAAAGGAGTCGGGAATCCGGAGGCAGCAGCTCCCGGGCACCGCGCCGATGATTCCCACCAGTTTCTGCGGGATGCGGCGTGGCCAGGAAGGATCCATCCAGCCGGCCTCAGGCTTCGGCCACGATCAAGTCCCTGGTGACTTGGAAAGCCGCGATGAGGGAGCTCAGCTGAATCTTTTCACTGGTCCCAGCAGCCAACCGGTACCTGGAGCAGGGGAGGGGGGTAAGGGCAGGTTTGGGTGTTCACACCAGCATCTGTGTCCCCACAAAGTGACAGCCCTGGCCGGGATGGAGCAATCCAAGTGCAGCGCCGGTGGGTTTATGCAGCAGGGATGGATGGGCATCGTTGCCAGCGGTGCCCAGTGGCCACCAGAACCCGGCACCGGGTGGCAGCGGTGACCCCCGTGGGGTGGGCACGCTGATAGCCCCCCCCCAGCACGGGTGTTTTGGGGCAAGCGGAGACTTACTCGATGTCTGCCATCTTGATCAGCAGCTGGATGCGGACCGAGGGTGGGAAGTCAACTGCAGAAAGAAGGAGATGGTATGTGTCACCGTGGGCTAGCGGGGGGGGGACACAGTTGTCCCTCCCAGGGCCACCCGGGAGCTGGCCCCACGAAGCCCTACCTCTGTGCACAAAGAGGTGGATCTCGGTGAGGATGTCCTGCAGGGCCAAGCCCTTCAGCGTCTTCAGCTCCGTGATTTCTGAGATGGGAGCGAGTGAAGGGCTTTTTTTCAAGCTTTTCCCTGCCAGATCCCACTCCTCGTCCCCACCGCAGCCCTGAGGACCCTCCCCAAGCGAGAAGCAACCCCCCCCCACCTCCCCCCCCCAAAAGCCGGAGCAGGGGGTCAGAGGATGGGAAACCCCGGCGAAGAGGAGGATTTACAGCAGCTGGGATTAACCCCCGGGGCCAGCGGAGGGAAAAGGATACTGCGGTAGGCGGTGGAGAAGTCCTGGTTCAGCATCCAATCGAGGATGTTGGCGATGTCAGACTTGAGGGGGTGCCCCGTGCAGGTGTAGACGTTCTCCTCCGTCACCTTCCCGAAGGCCATGGTGGTGCTCTGAGGAAAAAGAGGGTGAGGGAGGGATGAAGAGCTCTTCCCTCTACCGACCCCTTCGCGGGAGCTGCCTGCGTGGGGCTGACGGCTGCCGGGAGGGGAGAGCGGCCACGGCCACGGTCCGTACCTGCAAGATATTGAGGGCTCTGCGCATGTCACCGCTGGAGAGCGTCACCAGAGCCTTCATCCCGTCCTCGGTCACATCCACCCTGGAAAACAAGACCCTGGGGGCTGCAGAGGGAGCCAGCGCCGCCGGAGGGAAATACACCCCTGGAAAACTGAGCCAGCTCCTCCTCCTTGCGTAGGGGAATTGGGGGGGGAGGGGGGGGGGGAGGAAGAAAGGGGGGTGCGGAGGATGCTGAGGGAACCCCCCCACCCCGGCTCACCCCTCCTCCTGTATGACGTGCTGCAGCCGGGGGACCATCAGCTCCGGGGTGAGGGGGCCGAAGCGGAATCGCGTGCAGCGGGACTGCAAGGCGGGGATGATCTTGGAGAGGTAGTTGCAGATGAGGCAAAACCGGGTGTTTTCGGTAAACTTCTCGATCACTGCAAAGAGAAGGGAGGAGAGGCTGGTCCTCCTTGGCCACCTCGACCGGGCAGGAGGGGTGACAGCGGCCTGGGGTCCCCAGCGCCCCTCACCTCGCCTCAGGGCGTTCTGAGCATCCTGGGTCATGGCGTCGGCTTCATCCAGGATGACGAGCTTGAAGCCTTTCCTTAAAAAGGGAGGGGGGGGGGGGAAAAAAGGGGGGGTTGGGGAGGTGGCTTTGGTTCTGGAGAAAAGGGACCCAGGCTGAACCCCCCCCAGATGCTCCTTTCCCCTCTGGACCAGCATCTTTACCACTCATCCTCACCATCATCATCCTCACCATTCTCATCCTCCCTGCTCGCAGGACACTCCTTACTCCTTCCCACCTGGTCCATCATGCTTCCCATCCCAGGAGCCCCCCCCAAACCCTGTGTGGGAGCAGGCGGGTGTCGGAGGAGGGGGTGACGAAGGGATGGGGGAGCTTTGGGAAGCGCCACCACTTACTTAAAGATGGTCCTGGTGCTGGCAAAGCTCAGGATCGGCCCTCGGACGATGTCGATGCCCCGGTCATCGGAGGCGTTGAGCTGGGGGGGAGACGCCGTGGGTCCCGGGGGTGGGGGGGACACCACCCCTATCACACGTGACCCCCCCCTCGACCCTATCCCCAATTTACCTCCAGCACCATGGAGCCGAATTCCCGCTCCCGGTAGAGCTGCTTGGCGCAGGCCAGGATGGTGGAGGTCTTACCCGTCCCGGGGGGGCCATAGAGGAGGAGGTGGGGGAGCCGATCCTCACTGATGAACCGCTGCACTGCCGGGGGGGGGGGGGCAGAAATAACAGGGCTGGGGGGCGACCAGCACCCCCCAGGGGTGTTGCGACAGGGGGGGGAGTTATTTACCGGGGGGGGGGGGGGGTTGCTTATTAGGGAGAGGATTAGTTACTGGGGGGGGGTTTACTTATGGGGGGGTTCATTACCAGGGAAGGGGGGGTTACTTACCAGGGGGAGGGTTAGTTACTGGGGGGGGTGGGTTTACTTATGGGGGGTTCATTACCAGGGAGGGGGGGGTACTTACCAGGGGGAAGGTTTACTTATGGGGGGTTCATTACCAGGGAGGGGGGGTTACTTACCAGGGGGAAGGTTTACTTATGGGGGGTTCATTACCAGGGAGGGGGGGTTACTTACCAGGGGGAGGGTTAGTTACTGGGGGGGGTTTACTTATGGGGGGTTCATTACCAGGGAGGGGGGGTTACTTACCAGGGGGAGGGTTCATTACTGGGGGAGTTTACTTATGGGGGGTGTGTGTGTTAATTAACAGGGGAGGGGGTTGCTTACCGGGGGGGGGGGGGGCGGGGGAATAACTTACTGGGGGGATGGTTAATTATCGGGGGTGGGGGGGGTTTGTTACTGGGGGGGTGGGTGTCACTTACTGGGGGGATGGTTACTTTCTGGGGGGGGGGTAGTGTTGCTTACGGGAGGGAGGGTTAATTACCGGGGAGAGGGGTTACTTAACCGAGTTGGGGGGGGGGGGGGGGAAGGAGGGGAGGTTAATTACCGAGGGGAGGGTTGCTTACAGGGGGGAATTTGCTTACGGGGTGTGTGTGTGTGTGTGTGTGTGTCACTTACCGGGGGAGGGGAGGGGGGGGGGCGTCACTTACCGGTGCTGAGGATATCCCGGTGAGACACCAGCTCCGACAGCGCCTGCGGCCGGTACTTCTCCACCCTGCACCGGAGACAACGCACCCGGGGGGGGGGTGGGTATCGGGAGTCAGCCCGGGGGCAGCACCTACCGCTTCCCCCCCCCCACCCCCCGGGTCCCGGTCCCGGTCCCGGTCCCGATCGTACCACGGCAGGTTCGCGCCACCCGCTCGCGCCATTCTCCGCCGCCTCGCGAGACCGACGGGACGGGGCGGAGCGGGGCGGGGGGGGGCGGCCGAACGGCCGCCCCCCCCCGTCCCCGCTCCGCCCCGTCCCGGCGCAATGGCTGGATCATCCCGGGGGGGCGGTGTTTAAAGCAAAGCTATGGGGAGCGGGGGCTGGGAAGGGGTCGGGGGGGGGGTGTGTGCTTTGGGGAGGGGGGGGTGTGTGTGTTTTGGGGGGGGGGTGTTTTGGGGAGGGGGGGTTAGCGCGGTGGCGGAGTGGGCAAACTGAGTTGATGGGTGGGTTTTTGGGAGAGCAGGGCAGTGGGAATTGGTAAAGGGAAGGTGTGGGCATGGTTTTGGGGGGAGAAGGGGTAGTGGGCAGCGCTAAAGCGGGGCTGTGGATGTGGGGTGGTTTTTTTTTTGGGGGGGGGGGTGGGGAGGGGGGAGCGTGGTACCAGGAATTGCTAAACTGAGACTGTGGGCATGGTTTTTGGGGAGAGCGGGGTGCTGGTGTCCACCAAAGCAAGGTGGTGCTGGGTTCTTGGGGAGAGAGGGCACTGGGAAGTGCTAAACTGAAGTCGTGGACATGGTTTTGGGGAGAACACGGGGCTGGGAATTGCTGAAGCTGGGTGGTGGACGTGCTTTTGGGGGAGAGCGGGGTACCAGGAATTGCTCAAGTAAGATTGTGGACATGGTTTTGGAGAGAGTGAGGTGCTGGTGATCACCAAAGCAAGGTGGTGCCTGGGCTTTTGGGGAGAGCAGGGCACTGGGAATTGCTAAATTGAAGTTGTGGACATGGTTTTGGGGAGAGCACGGTGCTGGGAGTTGCTGAAGCTGGGTGGTGGACGTGCTTTTGGGGAGAACGTGGTACCAGGAATTGCTCAAGTAAGATTGTGGGCATGGTTTTGGGGAGAGCGGGGTGCTGGTGTCCACCAAAGCAAGGTGGTGCCTGGGCTTTTGCGGGGAGCACAATGCTAGGAATGGATAAAGCGAAGTTGTGGCATGGTCTTGTGGAGCAGTGGGAATTGATAAAGAAGGTTTGTGGTTGAGGCTTTTGGGGTGCTGGGAGTTGGCAACATAAGGTGGTAGGCACGTTTTTGGGAGAGCGGGGGTGCTGGTGTCCACCAAAACAAGGTGGTGGTGGGTTCTTGGGGAGAGCAGGGCAGTGGGAAGTGCTAAGTTGAAGTCGTGGGCATGGTTTTGGGGAGAACACGGGGCTGGGAATTGCTGAAACAGGGTCATGGACATGCTTTTGTGGTGGGTAAGGGGAGCGGGGTACCAGGAATTGCTCAAGTAAGATTGTGGGCATGGTTTTGGGGAGAGCGGGGGTGCTGGTGATCACCAACACAAGGTGGTGGTGGGTTCTTGGGAGAGCAGGGCACTGGGAAGTGCTAAATTGAAGTTGTGGGCATGGTTTTGGGGAGAGCATGGTGCTGGGAGTTGCTGAAACTGGGTGATGGACGTGCTTTTGTGGAGAGCGTGGTACCAGAAATTGCTCAAGTAAGATTGTGGACATGGTTTTGGGGAGAACACGGGGCTGGGAATTGCTGAAACTGGGTGGTGGACGTGCTTTTGGGGAGAATATGGTACCAGGAATTGCTCAAGTAAGATTGTGGACATGGTTTTGGGGAGAGCGGGGTGCTGGTGATCACCAAAGCAAGGTGGTGCCTGGGCTTTTGCGGGAGCACAATGCTAGGAATGGATAAAGCGAAGTTGTGGCATGGTCTTGTGGAGCAGTGGGGAATTGATGAAGAAGGTTTGTGGTTGAGGCTTTTGGGGTGCTGGAGTTGGCAACATAAGGTGGTAGGCACGTTTTTGGGAGAGCGGGGTGCTGGTGTCCACCAAAGCAAGGTGGTGGTGGGTTCTTGGGGAGAGCAGGGCACTGGGAAGTGCTAAGTTGAAGTCGTGGGCATGGTTTTGGGGAGAACACAGGGCTGGGAATTGCTGAAACAGGGTCATGGACATGCTTTTGGGGAGAACGTGGTACCAGGGAATTGCTCAAGTAACATTGTGGACATGGTTTTGGGGAGAGCGGGGTGCTGGTCATCACCAACACAAGGTGGTGCCTGGGCTTTTGGGGGGAGCACAGTGCTAGGAATGGATAAAGCGAAGTTGTGGGGATGATCTTGTGGAGCAGTGGGACTTGCTAAAGAAGGGGTGTAGATGTGCTTTTGGGGTGCTGGGAGTTGGCAACACAAGGTGGTGGGCATGGTTTTTGGGAGAGTGAGGTGCTGGTGATCAACAACACAAGGTGGTGCTGGGTTCTTGGGGGGAGCAGGGCACTGGGAAGGGATGAAGGGAAGTTGTGGACATAGTTTTGGGGTGACTACGATGCTGGGAATTGCTAAAACAGGGTTGTGACCATGCTTTTGGGGTGACCCTGCTCTTGGAGAGCCCTCTGGTGTGAGGGGGTGCACCTGGAGGTGCTGGGGTGGGGCCTCTTCTCACCGGGGTCACCTCCAAAGGAAGAGGGGTCTGGGATATTTCAGGCTGGGCTTTGGGAAACGGCTGGAGCCTCCTGAGAGAAGGGGCTTAGAGGGAAAAATAAGCCAAGGGGGCTGGCTCGTGGACATGCCATGGATGGAGGAAGGAAAGCAGGGCGGCAAGGAGAGGCTCTGGCTTGGGAAGCACAGGTGGGGAGATGATGGGAAGCGATCCGCCCGGGAAGCAGAGGTGATGGGAGTATATCCGAGGGGTGAAAAAGATCATGGGGAAACCCTGTTGCTGGCAAGGGAAGAGAAATCATCGAGAGCTCCAGGTCGAATCCTACAGAAACCCCAAAAGCTGCCAGAGGGGCAGCTGATTTCCTTTTTTTTTTTTTTCACCTTTTTTCCCTTTTTTTTCCCCCCTATTTTTTTCTCCCCGCAGCCCCACGAGGGAAAGCAGGAGCTCGAAGCTGAGCTCAGCAAACCTCGGGCCGTTGCTCTGGGCGCGTGAGGGCTGTGACAGATGGCCCTTCCCGTGGCAGGGCCAGGAGCCGTGAGGTCCTTCCCCAGCGCCTTGGGGACCGGCTGGAGGTGCGACCTGCAGCCCCTGACCGCCTTTGGGCATCCCCCCTACCCAGAGGGGGCAGAGCTGCTGCCTTCACCTGGGGAGGCCTCCTGCCCTTCAAAATTGATTTTTCCAGGCATTTCTTCCCCCCTGTCCCGACCCCGTGCCCCATCATGAATAAATCTCTCGAGCTCCAGACCCGGCAAAATCTTTGGAGAGGGCTCAGATCCACCGCGATACCGCTCACGGGCGATTTTGCCTCTTTGTTTCCAGACTGCTTTAAAGAGCGTTTATTTTTTTTAATTGGTTGTTGTTTAATGTTGTTAAAATGATGGGGCATTCCCTATTAAGGATTCTGCATCGTTAGGGCCAGATGAATTATTAACCTGTGTCTGAGCTGCCCGTCTGGGCTTATTTACTCGTTAAGGCTCTTGGGGAGGGGACCGTCGGGTCACGGATGATGTGGGAAACAGCGAATGGCAATTTATAGCACCATCGACAGGTTTGTTACCAGCCCCGAGGCATCAGGCGCATCCCTTCGGAAGAAAATGAGGGAATTCCACGTAGACGGTGGCAGAGATGGCGGTGATGGCGCCAGAAATGGTGGTGGTGGCAGAGATGGCACCAGAGATGGCAGCGCTGGTGGCAGAGATGGTGGTGGTGGCAGAGAGGCACCAGAGATGGTGGTGGTGGTGCATAGATGGTGACAGTGGTGGCAGAGATGGCACCAGAGATGGTGGCAGAGATATGGCACCAGAGATGGTGGCGGTGGTGGTAGAGATGGCACCGGAGATGGTGGTGGCAGAGATGGTGGCAGTGGCAGAGATGACACCAGATGGTGGCAGTGGTGGCAGAGATATGGCACAAGAGATGATGGCAGAGATATGCACCAGAGATGGTGGCGGTGGTGGTAGAGATGGCACCAGAGATGGTGGTGGCAGAGATGGTGGCAGTGGCAGAGATGACACCAGATGGTGGCAGTGGTGGCAGAGATGGCACCAGAGATGGTGGCAGAGATATGGCACCAGAGATGGTGGCAGTGGTGGCAGAGATATGGCACCAGAGATGGTGGCGGTGGTGGCAGAGATGGCACAAGAGATGATGGTGGCAGAGATGGTGGCGGTGGGCAGAGATGGCACCAGAGATGGCGGTGGCAGAGATGGTGGCAGTGGCAGAGATAGCACCAGAGGTGGCGGTGGCAGAGATGGCACCAGAGGTGGTGGTGGTGGTGGCAGAGATGGCTGCAGTAGTGGCAGAGATGGCAACAGAGATGGTGGTGGTGGTGTCAGAGATGGTGGCAGTGGTGCAGAGATGGCGCTGGAGATGGTGGCGGTGGTGGCAGAGATGGTGGCGGTAGCAGAGATGGCACCAGAGGTGGCGGTGGCAGAGATGCTCTTTCACAGGGAAGAACAACGGGGCCTCCCAAGAGGCGAAGTCCAGAGGATGGACCCATCCATCACAGAGGTGGAGATGCTGTTTGGCATAATAATAATAAAGAAATAAAAATGCCGGTACCAGAGAGTCCCTTGCCTGTGGAGCGGCACCAGCCGTTAAGGTGAATGGAGACAACCCTGAATTTAAGGGGTCAGCAACAAGCCAGGACAACGATAGCAGTCGTGGCCAGTGGCCAACGGCACGTAAAAGCCTCTTGGGGTGATTTTACGGGGGAGTTGGTGGGGAAAAGCCTCATGTGACGCTGTGGGGACTCTCGAGGCAGCGAAGGGTTGGGTTCCCCGGCGGGTGAGAAGCCGGCCGTGCCCAGGGGGTGCCCGCTCCCTTCCCGGCTGGATGCTGTGCCCCGGTGGAGCATCCTCCTCACGCGGCGCCATGTGGGATGAACCTGATTTCAGGAGACTCTCGGCAGCTCCGAGCTCATGGACATTTAATATGAACCCGTTGAGTAGATGGAGATGAGATGTGGGGAAGAACTTCTTTGCTGTGAGGGTGGTGAGAGCCTGGCCCAGGTTGCCCAGAAAAGCTGTGGCTGCCCCATCCCTGGAGGGGTTCAAGGCCAGGTTGGAGGGGGCTTGGAGCAACCTGGTGTGGTGGGAGGTGTCCTTGTCCAGGGAAGGGGGGTGGGACCAGGTGGGCTTTAAGGTCCCTTCCCACCCAAACCGTTGTGCCCAAACCAACTTGTGTTGAAGACCCGAAGCAGTGAATGTTGCTGAGTACGGGCGCACGCAGCTGCCCCTGTGCCACAGCCAAGTGCTGATAATGAAGGAAATAATAATCCAAGCTGTCCAAGGCTGCAGAACAGAAAAAACACGGGTTTTCCCATCGATCCCGGGGCCCGTTCCCGCTGTCCGTAACACGCATCTGCCTTCGGCACCACGCGCCCGCCCAGCACCGAGCCCCTGAGTTGTCCGACCCACTGCAGTAGGGATTTTTGGGGAGCGTGAGCTCCGGCGTGTGCCCGAAATCACAGCGGCTCTGCTGCTGCTGGTGGCTTTGGGTTGCGTGCTTTTTTTCCCAGCGGAGTCTCCCTGCTTTTACTCAACTCTATTTTTTTTTTCATTCTTATTTTTTTCTCTTCATTTTGTTTACTCTATTTTTTTTACTCTTTTTTACTTTCTTTTTTTGCTTTCTTTTTTTGCTTTCTTTTTTTACTTTCTTTTTTTTACTTTTTTCTTTTTCTTCCTCCTTCCTTCCTCCTTCCTTCTTCCTTCCTTCCTTCTTCCTTCCTTCCTTCTTCCTTCCTTCCTTCTTCCTTCCTCCTTTCTTCCTTCCTCCTTTCTCCTTCCTCCTTCCTTCCTCCTCTCTTTCCTCTCTTTTCTCTTTCTCTTTTTTTTACTTCCCTTCCCGTTCCCCTTTTATTTATTTTATGGGCAGATCCTGGGATTGTGGGAATCTTTTTTGCCCTGGAAGCTGTGGGAGTGGCGGGGTGGGGGAGCAGCAGCGTGGGCGAAGGATGCCAAGGGGGATCCACCTGCTCCCCAGCACCCCGATTTCGAGCCGCGGCTCTCGGCATCCTCTTTGCTCCAGGTACCATCCCGTCCTTCCCACCTGTGATGGGATCTGGGAACCGTGGGCCCAGAAATGGCTGGGCTGGTGGCTTGGATGTTTTAGGGAGGAAAAAAAAAAAATTAATCTGTTGTTGCAAACGCGCTGGGTACAGAGAGTGCCTTGCCCTCTTATCTCCGCTGCGGTTATGAAAGACTTGATTAACCGCAGGAGCCATCGGGAGAGAACATTTCCAGCCTGGTGGGTTGTTCCCTGTGCTTCAGTTAATGACAGGAATTACATCGCGTTTCCAGCAGGGGCGAGAGTTAAATACCTGGTGATCTCTGCCTTCCCCAAGCACCCGCTGCATTCCATTCCATTCCATTCCATTTCCATTCCATTCCATTCCATTCCATTCCATTCTATTCTATTCTATTCTATTCTATTCTATTCTATTCTATTCTATTCCAGTTTCCCCTTTCCTTTCATTTCCTTTCCTTCCTTTCCTTTCCTTTCCTTTCCTTTCCGTTCCTTTCCTTTCTTTCCTTTCCCTTTCCTTTCCTTTCCTTTCCTTTCCTTTCCTTTCCTTTCCTTTCCTTTCCTTCCTTTCCTTTCCTTTCCTTTCCTTCCCTTCCCTTCCCTTCCCTTCCCTTCCCTTCCCTTCCCTTCCCTTCCCCTTCCCTTCCCTTCCCTTCCCTTCCCTTTCCCTTCCCTTCCCTTCCCTTCCCTTCCCTTCCCTTCCCTTCCCCTTCCCTTCCCTTCCCTTCCCTTCCCTTCCCTTCCCTTCCCTTCCCTTCCCTTCCCTTCCCTTCCCTTCCCTTCCTTCCCTTCCCTTCCCTCCTTCCCTTCCCCTTCAACCTGACTCTTCAGTTCAGGTATGAGAGTCTGCCATCTCCTCTTAAATTACATTACATTATATATAATCATATCGTATCTCATCTATCATATAATATCATATCATGTAAAATATATCTTATATCCTATAATATATCATATCGTATAATATTCTTTCCCTTCCCTTCAGTTTGGGTATGATAGCCTGGCATCCCCTTTTAAATTAAATCATATTATATTATATTACATTCTATCATATATAATATAATATTTATTATTATTATTATTATTATTACAGAATTGGCTTTCGGAACCCTTTGATGTATTTTCCACCTTTACCACCCCTCTCAGCCCCAAGTCTTTGGGAGGCTCCTGCCCTTGGCCAGTGCCCCGTTCTCACCGGGACCTGCCGGCACTTCCCATCCCGGGTGAGCCCCTCCGAGTCCCCCTTAGTGACAGGGTTGGGGGACACCCTGCAGAGCCACGGTGGTTGCAGCTTTGGGTCCCTTCCCGGCGCGGCAGCGCAAAACCGACCAGAATGCTAAAATTCCACTAATATCTATAAAATCCCTCTAGCCTGCTTCTTCCCACCCTCCGAGAGAGGTTTTGTAGGGAAGCAAAAGGCTCCTTAGGGAAAGGGACGCGTGCGCTCATCCCGGCGCGGGGGCAAGCCTGGAAATAAAAACACCTGGTTAAAAAAAAAAAAAAAAAAAAAAAAGGCAAAAATTCAGGAAATTTCAACCTTTTTTAGCCATATTCTCAGAGGGAGGTGACCGCTGCAAGCGCGGCCGGTTTCATTTGCTGGAAAAAGCCGTTGGGGGTTTGGCGTGTGTTCGCCGTGGAGAACTGGACTGGGATGGGTACGGCAACTGGGAATAAAGTCGAGTATCCAGAGCCGAGGAGGTGACGGATAGGGGGAGGCTTCCGGGGGGAGCGGGACAGGGAGATTCTCGCGGCATTGTCCTGTCTCCGTCTCTCCCGAATAATTGCTGGGCTCGTTGGCCAGGCTTGCCATTTTTGACTGCCTCCAGGTATCTTTTTTTAATATCGACATATAATTTCTGTATAAAAATGATATATAAAATTCTCTATATAATTGCGTATAAAAATATATACAAATTATATATATTTTTATGGATGTGCATATATATATAAAATGTTTTATGTACGTACAGAAAGCTCCTGTAAAGCTTCTCGAGCTCGGCAGAGGGAAAGGGAATGGCTTCGGCATTGCGGGGGGGGGGTGTGTCAGTGCGTGTCACCTGCCCCCCCCCTTTCCTCTGCTGCTCCCCAGGGCTGGGCTGAACCCCCAAATACCTGAGCGCGCTGGAGAGGAGTGGGGTTTCCCCCCCCCCCCCCCCGCCCCCGTGTGTGGGGTGAGTGATCTCCTGGGAAATGGAGATCCGGGGACGCGCATGGGGATGGGGG